>NC_133651.1:37511682-37791634 GCF_009905375.1 Apium graveolens
ATGAAACACAAGTCTGAAGCCTTTGAAAAGTTCAAAGAGTATAAGTATGAAGTGGAGAAACAAACCAAACATAGTATTATAATTCTTCGATTAGATCGAGGTGGTGAATACTTTAATGGAGTGTTTCTAGATTATCTCAAAGTAGATGGTATAGTCTCCCAGTGGACTCCTCCAGATTGGTATCTGAAAGGAGAAATCGAACTTTGTTAGACATAGTTCGGTCCATGATGAGCTATGCAAATCTTCCAGTATTCCTATGGGGTTATGCATTGGAAACCTCAGCATATTTACTGAATAAGGTGCCTTCCAAATCTGTTCCTCAAACTCCGTATGAGATATGGAAAGAAAGGAAACCGAGTCTTAAACACGTTAAGATTTGGGGATGTCCAGCTTATGTCAAATAAGTTGACCCAGATAAGCTGGAATATCGATCCGTATAATGTAGTTTTGTGGGATATCCTAAAGAGACTTTAGGGTATTACTTTTACACCGATCATCGGGTGTTTGTCTCCAGACATGCTACCTTCTTGGAAAAGGAGTTTATCCTTGAAGAAAATAGTGGGAGCAAAATTGAACTTGATGAAGTTCAAGAAGCACAAACTACTACGGATCAAGTGGAAACACCTGTTCTGACTGGACAACCTTCTGTGGAACAACCCATTCGTAGGTCAGGGAGAGTGTCTCGCCAACCTGAGAGGTAATATGGCCTTGTCATAAAGAATGACAATGAGTTGTCGATCATTGATGATGACGACTCTGTGACCTATAATGAGGCTATGAGTAGTGTTGACTCAGAGAAATGGCAAAGTGCCATGAAATCCGAAAAGGAATCTATGTATACGGTATACGAAAGAATGATTAGAGCAGATGGCCAGGTGGAGACCTATAAGGCCAGGCTTTTGGGAAAAGGATTCAAACAAAGGCAATGGATTGACTTTGATAAAACCTTTTACCTGTAGCCCTGTTAAAATCAGTTCGGATTTTGCTTGCGAATGCTGCTTACTACGACTATGATATCTGGCAAATAGCCAGATGGTTTTCTTTCCAAGAGAAATGAAAACCTAGTGTGTAAGCTGCTGCGAACCATATATGGTTTAAAGCAAGCTTCTCGTAGATGGAACATCCGTTTTGATGAGACAATCAAAGAGTTTGGTTTTATCAAAAACGTAGATGAACCATGTGTCTACAAAAGGGTTAGTGGGAGCGCGGTAACATTTTTTGTGTTGTATTGAAATAGAGTTGACACACATAACAACATAGCAGACCCACTCACAAAGCTACTTTATGAAAGTCACTTTGATCGTCATAAAGACTAGATGGGTATTAGATACCAGAGTGATTGGCTTTAGTACAAGTGGGAGATTGAAAGGAATATGTCCTAAGTCCAATCATGTATTAGGATTTAGGAATAACTTTTATGTAATCTATTTTGATTTCATTGATATTAATAAAAGACTTGTTTTGTTTTTATTACGGGCTCTATCTATTTAAGTGTTTAAATAAGATATACCATAGTTTAGAGTAAAGTTTTTATGGATTATGATGAGATCATAATAGTGAGACCTAAAAGATGATAACTCTAAACTTAAATAGTTCCTGGTCATAGGATTACTAACTGGTAATTAATAATCCGCAAAGATCGGTACATACTATGCTTGCTTCATTATGAAGGATGTCTGTTCTCATAGATATTTGTGTGGTGACACTATAGCTAGTATGTAGGTGCTTATTATAGAATAAGTTCACTGAACATGACTCGCACAGCTGAACAACTGATGGAGTTCACTCACGTGTCAGCAGTTGTTCACATAGTGATAGTTGTACAAGTATCCTTAGACTTGAGGTCTTCATAGTCATCTTGTGTACACTGAACTATACTTTGGTTTAGTT
The DNA here is from genome assembly GCF_009905375.1 of Apium graveolens. Taxonomy (NCBI): domain Eukaryota; kingdom Viridiplantae; phylum Streptophyta; class Magnoliopsida; order Apiales; family Apiaceae; genus Apium; species Apium graveolens. The sequence continues at coordinate 37,513,573 of NC_133651.1, forward strand.
CTTAGTCTCCAGGGATAATTATTAGGGCTCTACTGGGTATAGGAATTTGTACACGAAGATAGTGTATGATCAATAAAGGATCTACCCCTTCCAGTGAAGGAAGCGAATGTTCAAGGCTGATCCACTTATGCTAGTTCAGGAATCTCTGGCCAGAGTGAATGAAATTTGAAAGGAGTTTCTAATTTGCATAGAACTAAGCATAGTAAATGGTAAGCAAGTGATTAAATTAGATAGGCTTGACACGAGATCCATGCTTTGTATTTAATCAGGACATTGTAGGGTAGAAGGAGTTTATTGTACGGTAACTATTCACTGAATAGGTTCTTGGTATTCTAAGCAGTGAATTCGTATTATCCGGATAGTCGCGATATGCTGAGAAGTATCCCTCACGATGTAGAATAAATGTGATTAATTAATTAATCATATTTAATAAATTAGAGAATTTATATAAATAATGATAAAATAGTTTTATTATTATTTATTTCTACTACCGGCTTAATATTGAACCTACAGGGTCACACCATAAAAAGAGAATGATTTAATGGTGTAGGAATCAATTAATAATGGATAATAATTATTTATTTATTAAATAAATAATTAATTGAAAAATTTAATAATTGATTAAATGAGATTTAATTGATTATAAATTAATTAAGAAAAGTTCTTAATATTATTAATTAAGAATTTAATTTTTGGAAATTAAATTAAGAGAGAGAATTATTTCTAAAGTGTTTAGAAAAAGGATTAATAATTAAAAGGTGTTTTAATTATTAATGTGAATAATAATGGGTTAATAATAATAATATTTTATGGGAAAATTTCAGCTGAAAATTTTGCCTATAAATATACTATTATAAACCCTATTTTAATTCTAACCCGAACCCAAAAGTTTTAAGAAAACCTAATTCTCTCCACCTCCTCCTCCTCCTCCTTAACGTCGTTTTCTTGGTGGATACCGGTGGAGTGCTTCACGTTTGAGGAGCAGCTGCTAAGGATCTGTGATCATTGCTTTTGGATCGCATATTAAAGGTTAGTAATCGATCCATATGTTTTTACCACGATTTATATGCTTTTATTTGGATTTTATGTGTAAAAAGTGTTTTACCATGCCTCCGCTGCGATTAAAATCCAACAAAGTTATCCAAAGGTCAAAGAAGGTATCCAGGGGATTGTTGAAGAATGTTCGAGTTAGAGTTGTTTATTGAGATTTAGTTGTAAATCAGGTTTGTAAATAGAGTAATCGTGATTCTTCTTATCGAAGATGACTTGAAGTTGTAAAAAAATGTTGTTTATTAATAATAGTGGTTGATTCTAATTTCAATGTTGTAACCTGTATGCGATCCTGTTTTTAGGGGGTTTAATTTGTTTTCCTTTTTAAATTCTTTGATTTTTATTATCTTTTAAAAAATACAGATTTTCGAAAATGTTTTAAAAAGGGTTTTGTGTTAGTGACATCAAATCCAGACCCCCGGATTTGTGGGACGTCACATACCAGCCTCCTCTCCCAATTGAGCTCTTCAAGCTGCTCGACGGGCCTGCGAAGTCCCACTAGCATACGTCTGATCCGATGTCCTTCCACCTGGCAGATGGTCATAAGAATATCCAAGCCCTTTAGGATCGGGCTTCCCACCATACCACTCCGTCATATTCAACAGCGTCGAACTATCAATCGGGGCACTCGAGAGCTGCAGCTGCTCATGTGCGGGCCAATGAACTCCAACCTCTACACACAACTTCGTCACAATGGACATAGGTTATCGAACCCGTAGTACTCCCTCACAAGAACCTCAGAATACCCTGATGAATCACCATCCCAAGATCCACATAGTTTCCCTAAAGAATGCTCTACAACAAATGTGCATGCTCCACAGTAACATCATGCATGTGAGAAGATGGCATGATGTTAGCACAAATAAAACAATTACATGCACGCGCAAACCTGTTCATGCACGATGCAAGGAAAGTGGAATACTCGTTCGTGCCTTTCTTGAACTTTCAATGAGTCTCAGGCACACATAGGGTAGCAACAATCAAATCTAAGTTAAACTCCTCCGGCGTCTTCTCATTCCAATCATGTTGTTTTGGCTTCCTCGCGGGCTGCTCAATCGTCCGATGAATAGCCTCAACACTGTACTCCACCGTCATCCCCCTAATCACCGTGTAACCTTTCTTCTCCGCCTTAGCATTCGCTTAGAACTCACGCACCACACTCATGGGAATAGCATCGCGTGTTGTTAGGGCGAAAACACGCGCTAATATTCACGCAAGTATACGCGTTCGCAAGTAGTATAAGATATAAATCAGATTCATTCCCATATAGACTGGTTTAGGTTAAGTTCAATTTATGCACCTATGCAATAATGTATGGTTATCGCTCAATGCTAAGACAAATAACAAATTAGGTTTTTATTAAACTAAGAGATTATACTAAATAACATTAACTAAGAGAATTGAGGTTGAATTACTATATATGACAAACATGGGATCCTAACTTCATTAAATACTTCATTCAATAGACTTTTCGTTCTTAACCTTAGCATGTGATGGTGATGACACTAATCAGATAACACGAAACTGATAAACGCCAACTTTCGTTGCACGAGTACCATTCTACCAGACATCCACAAAAGAGATAGAAGCTGAATAGGCACCAATTATATTGAGACCCTATATGTCTATAGATATTGACAACATAACGGTTTAAGAACAAGTTATCCATAATGATTACATAGGGCAAGTAAAACGGTTAGAGTTACCCACAAATCATGCATACAATACATGAACCTATGCTAGCATGGCAAGTTCTAAACCTCTATATTCACTGTCGCTTCAATAGAGATTAACACGCTATCTTATATGTTAGCTACGCACATAAGACGAATAAGCACAACCAATACTAGGATATCAATCAATCACCACACACTAAGATATCAAAATAATTAACTATTGAAATCCATAAGTAGATCTACTAGAATCCCATGACAACGATTAGCCCATAATTGAACTCATCGTCACCATGGGTTCCAATGAAAGCATGGTATAAACAAGGTCTTAATAAACTGAATAATAATTAAAGTACGAATAAACGAGATCTAGGTTCAACAAGAACGAAAACGAGCATCCAAAGTTACAACTTATTCAAAGAATCTCAAGTTGAAAACAAGATCTTCTTTTTCGGAGTTGTTCTGTGCTTCTAGGTCTTCTCCTTGGTATCCCAATCTTCCCGGATGATGAACATCCTTTTTTTAAGTATATATACGCCCCTAGTGGACCTGGACCCTTAAAATCGTCAAATTCCACTCAAAAAAGGCTTTTTCAGCGAAATCAACGACCAGCCGCGCCCTGAGCGGCCGCTCAGCTCTCCTGAGTGGGCTCTGTCTGGGAAAATTTCTGATAAATCTTGTTTTAGCCATAACTTGAGTTCTACTCATCAGAATTAGGCGATTCAACTGCCCACGCGAAGCTAACAAGATTCTCTACAACTTGACTAGGCCTTGGCTTCCAAATATGATCACTTTTTATCATATTTCTTTTAAAAGCTCCTTTCTTCATTTAACTGATACCTGAAATGCAATAACACAAAAACACATCAAAATACCAACAACTTGAGTCTAAAACACCAATTTAAGCTTGTAATGAAGCATTCCAAGTGGATATAAATCCACTTATCACACCCCCAAAGTTGAATCGATGCTTGTCCTCGAGCATAAACAGACTCAAAACTACAAAACAAACCTAATGCATGAATACAACTACGTGAATGCAACTAAATGATAATGCAATCGATCCCCTTAGAATAACCATAACCAAATGAATAAGCCAATGCCTCTAAGAATGCAATGACTTTAAACAAAGGTCGAATAAATCCCATAAAATAACTCACAAACTAGAAATGTGCGTGTGTGGAATGCTTAACAGATATGCTTCGAAACTAGATCAATCACCATACTTAATTATCCTCAAGGTAATCACAAGCTTATACGAAGAATATATTCTAGACACAAAATGACTTATAACACTTCAAGATTATTGGAGTTTATAACGGAATCATGCTTTTATTCAACAGATAAAACAAATGCTTATTTGATCGTGCAATGATTGAGGTCCACAAAAGACTTATACAATGGTATCCATTTAGCGAGCGTTAGGTTAGCGGATCCCAGACTATAAAAGTCTTAGGTCACTAGGCACAAAGTCCCTTAAGAACTTAATAACTCGAATACCAAAGAGCCCACTCATGATAAATTGTGCATTAAAACCATATTCTCTTTTTTTTTTCTTTTTTTTTTCAATTTCTGAGAAAGTGCGTTTCGCTCCATCTTACTCAACCCTAGACTACTCGCATACAATACGAGCCGGCTACTAGCCATTTGACGCCTAGCCACAACTAGCAATGAATTCCAATTTTTATCTCCAATTTTTATCTATTCATGTTTTTTATCATTAAGAGCCTATCATGCATTCTAAGCATAAGCAATAGATTAACCTCGAAAACCATCAAACCATGACAACAATCTAGCCTTTAAGCATATTCTAAGACTTAGTGAATTTAAAAGTGTTTCTAGCCTGCAAATCAATTCATTAGGACTTAAATATCCCTTTATTCGTCATCACCACGCTCAAATCAACATCAACTTATCAAATATCATAGTTCATCTTAAGGGATCATGCTAAATATGCATGCAAATGCAACTATATGAAATCACATAAAAACAAACAAATATGTCCTAAATGAACAATCATGCAAAAATATGAATGAACTACAACTAAACATGCAATATGAGTCTATATGAATCTATATGGACACACACAAACTAATCCTTACATTATCACCCCCAAACTTAAAATTTTCAATGTCCTCATTGAAGGTAATAATAAGGATTTCAGGCATACCTAGTCATCGGAAAGATCACCCTCTTCGGGTGGAGGATCAGGTGGCCAATCAACCTCGCCACTAGTGTCTCGGAAAATAGTACCGAAAGCGTGTGTCAAATTTTCAGCAAAATATCGGTGGATGACATGCATGGCCTCCATACGCCTAGTCAATCTTCTATACTGTGCATCACCAATACCAGTCCTATCAACTACCTGTTGCATATGAGAAGAACCTTCTGTAGGCACGGCAGAAACCGGCCGGTCACCCTCTACATCGTCAGAAGTATATCCAAACCCCTTTTCGGGGGGTGCACCTAAGAATGAATAACTCAAGTGATCTGGCATTCGGTTGAGCTCAAGTGTGGGAGCTTCTTGAATAAATGGTTCAAAACGCTTCTCAGAAAATTTTAACTTTGCTAACCCAAGAGAATCGAATGGCATATCCAAATTCTTCTCCCACGGAGGTGCATTCAAAACCTGCAGTTGCCTTACTCCTCCTTCATCTTCAAAAACTGAGTCGACCCGCTCTATTTTAAAGCACTCTTCTTTTTCTGTGGGTAACTCTATTGCCTTGAACACATTAAAAGTGACCTTCTGATCATAAACCTTCATCAAAAGCTCTCCTTTTTGCACATCGATCATAGTTTGGCCTGTAGCCAAGAATGGTCTTCCCAAGATGATGGGAATCTTCTTATCTTCCTTGAAATCAAGAATTACAAAGTCAGCAGGGAAGAAGAGTTTATCCACCTTGACCAAGACATCCTCCACTATACCTCGTGGATAAGCGATGGAACGATCAGCTAGTTGCAATGACATGTATGTTGGTTTTGGATCAGGCAGACCAAGCTTCTTGAAGATAGATAAGGGCATCAGATTGATGCTAGCTCCTAAATCACATAAACACTTGTCGAACGACAAGTTTCCGATGGTGCAAGGAATAGTGAAGCTTCCAGGATCTTTAAGCTTCGGAGGCAACTTCTGTTGCAGCACAACACTGCATTCCTCCATTAGAGCAACGATCTCTAAGTCATTGAGCTTCACTTTCCGAGAGAGAATACCTTTCATAAACCTCGCATAGCTAGGCATCTGTTCAAGAGCTTCAGCGAAAGGTATGTTGATATGAAGTTTCTTGAACACCTCCAAAAACTTCTCAAACTGCTTATCCGACTTTTTCTTCTGCAGCCTCTTAGGAAAAGGAGGTGGAGGATAGATCTGTTTCTCCCCTGTATTACCCTCAGGAGGAGTGTATTCCACAGTAGTCTTCCTTGGTTCCACCTCTACTTCCTTCTGCACTTCTTCTTCAGCCACAACTGCATTTTCTGAAACTTGAGATTTTTCAGGCTCTTCGTCTTGCTGAATTTGGGGGCTTGCAACCTTTCCAGACATTAAGGTGATGGCGTTCACCTGTTCTTCAACTTCCCTCTTGCCTGGACTGGCTTCTGTATCACTAGGAAGCATTCCTGGTGGCCGATTCAATAAGGCATTAACAATTTGCCCTATTTGGTTCTCCAGAGTCTTGATAGAAATAGCCTGGCTTTGGCATATAAGAGCCCGGTTTTTGCACATAAGCCGCAACTCCTCCAATTCAGATTTTTCATTCGAAGATAGGCCTGCATCATAATTTTGTTGTTGAATTTGGAGTTGTTGTTTTGGTGTAAATTGTTGCTGAAAACCAGGAGGGTTGAATAGCTTATTTCCAAACTGCTGGAACGGCTGTTGCATCACATTCTGATTGTTGCTTCAGCTGAAGTTAGGATGATTCCAGTTGTCAGGATGATAAGTTTCTGGAACTGGTTGCTGCGATCTCTGAAAGTTGCTCACAAACTGAGCCGAGTCACTAGATATAGCGCATTGCTCTGTCACATACGGACCTGCACACAGCTCACAAACACTAATTATCTGCTTAACACCATAGTTAGCCAAAGAATCGATCTTCATAGACAACGCCTTTAGTTGAGCAGTGATAGCCGTAGCTGTATCCACCTTAAGAACTCCTGCTACCTTGCTCTGTGGCAATCTCTGGGCTGGATACTGATATTCATTAGCAGCCATCAGTTCAATTAGATCATAAGCTTCCTCATAGCTCTTTGCCCATAATGCTCCACCTGCTGCTACATCGAGCATGGATCTGGACTGTGCTCCCAACCCATTGTAAAAACAATTGATGATCATCAAATCAGGCATTCCATGATGAGGACACTTCCTAAGCATCTCCTTGTAGCGCTCCCAAGCTTCACATAGCGATTCTCCCGTTTGCTGCGTAAATTGAGTAATAGCATTCCCGAGTGCAGCTGTCTTCGCCATAGGGAAGAAATTAGTAAGAAACTTCTAAGCAAGATCTTCCCAAGTAGTAATCGAACCAGTTGGTAGAGAGTGTAACCAGCTCTTAGCCTTGTCCCTCAGAGAGAATGGGAACAGTCTCAGCTTCACAGCATCTTCAGAAACACCGTTGAACTTGAAGGTGTCACAAATCTCAATAAAATCCCTAATGTGCATATTGGGATCTTCAGTTGGAGAACCCCCAAACTGGATTAAATTCTGTACCCATTGAATTATGCCAGGCTTGATCTCAAAGGTATTAGCTGTGATAGCTGGCCGCACAATGCTAGATTGAATGTCATTGATCTTGGGTTGAGAAAAATCCATCAAGGCTCTCATTCGTGCTACTGGATCTCCCATTGTAATGAGTACCTGAAACACAAACAAATAAACCGTGAAAGTAAAAGAATCCGAGTTAGTGAACTTTAACAACCACTGATGACAAACACATAAAATAAAAATTAACACCGAGTCCCTGGAAGCGACGCCAAAAACTTGTTAGGGCGAAAACACGCGCTAATATTCACGCAAGTATACGCGTTCGCAAGTAGTATAAGATATAAATCAGATTCATTCCCACAGAGACTGGTTTAGGTTAAGTTCAATTTATGCACCTATGCAACAATGTATGGTTATCGCTCAATGCTAAGACAAATAACAAATTAGGTTTTTATTAAACTAAGAGATTATACTAAATAACATTAACTAAGAGAATTGAGGTTGAATTACTATATATGACAAACATGGGATCCTAACTTCATTAAATACTTCATTCAATAGACTTTTCGTTCTTAACCTTAGCATGTGATGGTGATGACACTAATCAGATAACACGAAACTGATAAACGCCAACTTTCGTTGCACGAGTACCATTCTACCAGACATCCACAAAAGAGATAGAAGCTGAATAGGCACCAATTATATTGAGACCCTATATGTCTATAGAATTTGACAACATAACGGTTTAAGAACAAGTTATCCATAATGATTACATAGGGCAAGTAAAACGGTTAGAGTTACCCACTAATCATGCATACAATACATGAACTTATACTAGCATGTCAAGTTCTAAACCTCTATATTTATTGTCGCTTCAATAGAGATTAACACGCTATCTTATATGTTAGCTACACACATAAGACGAATAAGCACAACCAATACTAGGATATCAATCAATCACCACACACCAAGATATCAAAATAATTAACTATTGAATCCATAAGTAGATCCGCTAGAATCCCATGATGACGATTAGCCCATAATTGAACTCATCGTCACTATGGGTTCCAATGAAAGCATGGTATAAACAAGGTCTTAATAAACTGAATAATAATTAAAGTACGAATAAACGAGATCTAGGTTCAACAAGAATGAAAACGAGCATCCAAAGTTATAACTTATTCAAAGAATCACAAGTTGAAAACAAGATCTTCTTTTTCGGAGTTGTTCTGTGCTTCTAGGTCTTCTCCTTGGTATCCCAATCTTCCTGGATGATGAAACCCCCTTTTTTAAGTATATATACGCCCATAGTGGACCTGGACCCTTAAAATCGTCAAATTCCACTCAAAAAAGGCTTTTTCAACGAAATCAGCGACCAGCCGCGCCCTGAGCGGCCGCTCAACTCTCCTGAGTGGGCGCTCAGCTCCTGGGCGGCCGCTCAGCTCTGCTGAGTGGGCGCTCAGCTACTGTTTGGGAAAATTTCTGATAAATCTTGTTTTGGCCATAACTTGAGTTCTACTAGTCAGAATTAGGCGATTCAACTGCCCACGTGAAGCTAACAAGATTTTCTACAACTTGACAATGGCCTTGTCTTCCAAATATGATCACTTTTTATCATATTTCCTTTAAAAGATCCTTTCTTCATTTAATTGATACCTGAAATACAATAACACAAAAATACATCAAAATTCCAACAACTTGAGTCCAAAACACCAATTTAAGCTTGTAATGAAACATTCCAAGTGGATATAAAATCCACTTATCACGTGTCTCATAAAAAGCAACCCATCCCATCTCCAAGATTATCTCCAACAACTTACCATCTTTTCCCGATGGCATAAAACCACGCTCCTTGGAAATAGGTTTTGAAAGCAACCTCACATACTCCGCCTCAGCCTCGGGAGTTGAAAGTCTAGGCCTCACACCACCTGCACTCGAAGAATCAGTGGTGCTGCTGCTTACTTGGGTTCGTTGTCTTTTTGGTGCCATTGAGATTGAATAAGCTTGAGAGAATAGAAGTTTGTATGAGAGATTTGTGTGTTTGAGAGTTTGAGAAGTGATGGAGAAGTTTGTGTATAAGTGTATGTATATATAAGAGATTGGGAGAGAATTAATTATGGAAATGGAGTGAGAATTGATTATGGGAATAATGAGAATAATGGATTTGATTTAGAGAGGGAAATATGGGACGTGGAAGAGTAAAAATCGGGTTTGAATTGATTTTGGAATAAAGTCCCCGATTTTCTTTTTATTCTGCCTTATATTTTTTCAACTTCAGTGACCCAGCGTGGCCGCCCCGCCTAGCAGTGCAGGCGCATCGTGCTTCTGAAAAACCAGCGCGGTCACCCCGCATGCCAGCGCGGGCGCGCCGTGCTACTGACTTTTCATCACGGCCGCCGCACTTCTCAACGCGGGCGCGCCGTGCTACTGTAGTTGGCACTGAATTTTTCTATTTTTTTACGTTTTCTCCTTTTTTTTCCTTCTTCCTCTATCTACTAATGTACAACAAACTTGGGTTGCCTCCTAAGAAGCGCTTGGTTTATGTCGTTAGCTTGACGTAGAATCTCGAGATCAAGTAGACAATAGAGCAACACTAACCACCTCACGGTTTGCCGTATCCTCATAGTAGTGCTTCAATATCTGACCGTTCACCTTGAACGCTTGGCTTGGATCATTCTCAAAAATCTCCACAGCTCCATGCGGAAACACAATTTTGATTATGAAAGGCCCTGACCATCTCGACTTCAATTTTCCAGGAGAAAGACGGAGATGAGAGTTAAATAACAAAACTTGTTGTCCTGACACAAATGACTTGAGCACTAGACCCCTATCGTGCCACTTCTTGACTTTTTCCTTGTACATTTTGTTATTTTCATACGCTTGAAGTCGAAATTCGTCGAGTTCATTCAATTGAAGTATTGTTTTTTTACAAGCTGCATCCAAATTAAGGTTCAACTTCTTCAAAGCCCAATACGCTTTATGTTCGAGCTCCACAGGAAAATGACACCCCTTACCATAAACCAACTGAAATGGCGACATGCCTAACGGAGTCTTGTATGCTGTTCTATATGCCCAAACAGCTTCATCAAGCTTCAAAGACCAATCCTTCCTTGATGGACACATAACTTTCTCTAGAATACGCTTGATCTCTCTGTTAGATACCCCAACTTGACCATTAGTCTGAGGATGGTAGGCTGTAGCAATACGATGATTCACATTATACCTTTGCATCATATCAGTGAACTTGCGATTGTAAAAATGCGATCCCTCGTGACTGATTATGACTCTTGGAGTCCCAAATCATGTGATTATCTGCTTATGAAGAAAATTGAGCACTACCTTCACATCATTTGTCGGCAAAGCCTTAACTTCAACCTATTTTGACAAATAATCGACCGCCAACAAGATATACTGATTATTGCAAGATGAGACAAACGACCCCATGAAGTCGATTCCCCAAACATCGAAGACCTCAAACTCGAGAAGCACATTAAGAGGCATCTCATCCCTTTTGACATATTACCCACACGCTGGCATCGATTACACTTCAAAACAAATTAATGCACATCCTTAAACAATGTAGGCCAGAAGAATCCCGCTTGAAGGATACGAGCTGCTGTCTTCTCTCCTCCATAGTGGCCTCCATAAACAGTCAAATGACAGTCTCGCAAGATCCTCCCCGGTTCGCTGTACGGAATACATCTCCTGATGATTTGGTCAGCTCTTTTCCTAAACAAATATGGCTCATCCCACATGTACCACTTCACTTCATGAAGAAACTTCTTCCTTTCAACATAAGACAAGTCTGGAGGCATGATAATACTCACAAGGTAGTTCACAATGTCTGCAAACCATGGTTCTTCTTCTTGCACTCCAAACAGTTGCTCATCGGGAAAATACTCATTTATCAATGTCTTATCCTGTGAAGTTGCACTTGGATCTTGCAAACGAGAAAGATAATTAGCGACTTGATTCTCATTACCTTTTCTTTCCTTGATCTCTAACTCGAATTCCTGAAGTAAAAGAACCCATCAAATTGATCTAGGCTTCGAGTCCTTCTTCAAGACGAGATATCGAACTACAGCATGATCAGTGAAAACTGTCACCTTTATCCCAAGAAAATAAGATCAAAACTTCTCAAAACCGTAGAAAATGGCCAAAAGTTCTTTCTCAGTAGAAGTATAATTCAGTTGAGCACCATTGAGGGTCTTACTAGCATAGTAGACCACATGAAATATATTGTTCTTTCTCTGCCCAAGAACTGCTCCAACTGCATAGTCACTTGCATCGCACATCATCTCAAAAGGTTCATTCCAATCAGGTGCAGTTATAACAAGTGTCGTGATCAAACTCTTCTTTAAAAACTCAAAAGCAGCTAGGCACTCTTCATCAAACTTGAACAGTACATCCTTTTCCAGAATATCGCACAAAGGTTTAAAAATTTTAGAGAAGTCCTTGATGAACCGCCTATAAAAACCCACATGACCAAGAAAGCTATGAATTTCCTTAACAGAAATTGGTGGAGGAAGATTTTCAATGACCCCCACCTTGGCTTTGTCCACCTCAAAACCCTTACTAGAGACCTTTTACCCAAAAATAGTGTCTTGTCACATCATAAAGTGACATTTCTCCCAGTTGAGAACCAGATTGGTCTCAACACACCTTTTAAGAACTTTGCCGAGATTTTGCAAGCACCCATCAAATGAATTGGCAAACACAAAGAAGTCATCCATGAACACCTCCACATTCTGACAAATCATGTCAGAGAAGATAACGATCATGCATCTTTGAAATGTGGCAGGTGCTCCACACAACCCAAAAGAAACTCTTCTGAAGGCGAACGTACCAAATGGACAAGTAAAAGTAGTCTTTTCCTGATCTTCTGGAGCAATACAAATCTGATTATATCCCGAATATCCATCCAGAAGACAGTAATACTCGTGCCCAGCCAACCTGTCAAGCATCTAATCAATAAAAGGCAAAGGGAAGTGATCTTTTCTAGTGGACTTGTTCAGCTTTCTGTAGTTCATGCAAACTCTCCACCCCGTGACTGTTCGAGTAGGAATGAGCTCATTCTTCTCATTAGCTACAACCGTGATACCCCCTTTCTTTGATACACACTAAACTGGACTCACCCCAGAAATGTCAAAAATGGGATAGATGATCCCTGCATCCAGCCACTTGAGAATTTCCTTCTTCACCACTTCTTTCATGATTGGATTTAGCCGTCTCTGTTGCTCAACAGTAGGCTTGCTACCTTCCTCTAGCAGAATTTTATGCATGCAATAAGAAGGGCTGATTCCTCTAATATCTGCTATAGTCCATCCAATTTCTGATTTGAACTCTCTCAGAATTCTTAAGAGTTTTTTCTCATCACTACCTGAAAGGTCAGATGCAATAATCACAGGCAAAGTAGATGCATAACCTAAAAAACATACCTTAAGTGTTCAGGCAATGGTTTAAGCTCAAGTGTAGGAGCTTCCTCAATAGATGGCTTGAGGCACTTTGGAGATTTGTTCAGCTCCTCCATTCCAAGAGATTTAAAAGGCATATCCATCTTCCGCTTCCAGGGAGAAGCATTCAGATATTGCAACTGCTCCTTACCTTCATCATCTTCACTATCTGAATTCCCCAACAATGCCTTTTCTAAGGCATCTGACCTTAGTAATTGATCAAGTTCTGAAGTAAACACAAAATTGACCAACTCCACCTTTAAGCACTCCTCATTTTCCATAGGGAATTTCATGGCATTGAACACATTAAAAGTTACATCCTGATCCAGCACTCGCATGGTGAGCTCACCCTTCTACACATCGATCAAGGTTCGGCTAGTAGCCAAGAAAGGTCTTCCCAAGATTATGAGAATCTTCGTATCCTCCTCGAAATCATGAATTACAAAATCAGCAGGAAAGATGAGTTTATCCACCTTGACCAATACATCCTCCACAATGCCTCATGGATATGTAATAGAACGATCGCCCAACTGCAAGGTCATATAAGTAGGCTTTGGATCAGGTAAGTCCAACTTCTTGAAGATTGACAAGGGCATCAGATTGATGCTAGCTCCCAAGTCACATAAGCATTTGTCAAATGACACTTTTCTAATGGTGCAAGGAATAGTGAAGCTTCCAGGATCTTTAAGCTTCAGAGGCAACTTCTCTTACAGCACAACACTGCATTCCTCCGTAAGAGAAACTGTCTCTAAGTCATCAAGCTTCACTTTCCGAGAAAGTATACCTTTCATGAACTTCGCATAACTAGGAATCTGTTCAAGAGCTTCAGCGAAAGGTATGTTGATATGAAGTTTCTTGAACACCTCCAGAACTTCTCAAACTGCTTATCCAGCTTTTTCTTCTGCAGCCTCTTAGGAAAGGGAGGTGGAGGATATATTTGTTCCTCCCCTGTATTACCCTCAGGAGGAGTGTGTTCAACAATAGTCTTCCTTGGTTCCACTTCTGCTTCCTTCTGCACTTCTTCTTCAGCTACAGCTTCTTCATCCGAAACTTGAGAGTGTTCAGGATTTGCAACCTTCCCAGACCTTAATGTAATTGCCTTTACCTGCTCTTTAGCTTCCCTCTTTCCTGGCACTTCAGTGTCACTAGGGAGTGTACCAGGTTGATGATTTAGCAAGGCATTGGAAATTTGCCCAATTTGATTTTCCAAGGTCTTGATAGAAACAGTCTGGCTCTTGCACATGAGCTTCAACTCTTCCAATTCAGATTTTTCATTAGACTGTTGTAGCTGGAGTTGTTGTCTTGGTGTATAATACGGTTGTTGAAAACCAGGAGGGTTGTACTGCTTTGCTGGATATTGCTGATAAGGCAGTTGAACCGTGTTGCTCCAACTGAAGTTAGGATGGTTGCAGTTGTTAGGATGATAGGTGGCTGGCACCGGTTGTTGCTACCTCTGAAAGTTGCTCACAAACTGAGCTGATTCACTAGAAATAGCACACTGCTCCGTCTCATGGGCACCGACACAAAGCTCACAAACACTAGTGATCTGATTAACTCCATAATTAGCCAAAGAATCCACCTTCATCGTCAAAGCCTTAAGCTGAGCAGCTATAGCAGTAGCTGTATCTAACTCCTATCTTATAAGACTAACACCTATCTTATAAGTTCGCTTTCACTTAATTTCACTTTCGCTTCATTAAAGATTAACACCTATCTTATAAGTTCGCGAGGCTCATAAGACGAATCAGCACAACCAATACTAGGTTATCATACAATCACCACACACTAAGGTATTGAAATAAATTAACTAAAGAAATCCATAAATAAATCCGTTAGAGCCCCGCGATAACGATTAGCCCATAATCGGACTCATCATCAACGTGGGTTTCGATGAAAGTATGGTATAATAAATGTAGTCTTTATACTAAATAAATAATAAACCAAGTACAAAATAAGAGTATAGGTTCACAAGCAAAAAAACTAGCATCCAAAGTTATAACTTAAAATAAAAAATCACTAGAATAAACTAGATCCTCTTCTCCTTGATTGAATTGTGCTCTACGGTCTTCTTACGCCTTTTCCTTAAGCTCTGGTACGTCTTGTTATGAAAAACGAACATAAGTTATGTTTATATAGTAGCCCATGCAGATTAGAAGTCCTCCGGATCAAAATCAGAGTAGAAACAGGATTCTTTGAATTCAACCCGGCGCGGGCGCGCGCTTTACCAGCGCGGGCGCTCTGCATCTCTGTACTCCTGGCGCGGCCGCGTGCTACTACAGCGCGGGCACGCTAAATCTCTAGAAAAATTTCTGGTTTTTTTTTCTTGCTGGTTTGAGTTGGTCTTTTCACGAGCTTTTATTCTAAACACTATCCTAACACCAAATTAGCATCAAAACAATGGCGATTCACCTGAATTCCTGTTAAATGCCTGAAATGCAAACACACTACAAAACACGTCAAAAGTACCAACAACTTGAGTACAAAACACCAATTCAAAGCTTTACGGAGCGTTATAAAGTTACATAAATGCCACTCAACAAAGAACAAGCGTTAAGGCCATGGTACATGAAAGTAACCTGACCAAATCCCCTCTAATTTAAGTGGAGGTTCCCATTTATGGTGAAGAACTGTTAAGAATATGTTGTGAACTTGATGATAAGTTGAAAAAAATACCTTAGTAGATTTAACTTAGTGTTTTTGTAGCTCTCGACGGATGTTCTACAATAGTCCCAACGGATGAACTTTATAGTCCCGACGGATGACCACTGAACATCATCGAGAGTGTAGCTTATGTAATAATAAGTCTTGTAACACATGTCTGCAAACAATAATATATTAATTGAGTAGCCATAGATTGGATTCTGCAACCCCAAGAAACCGTCACTAAAGGCCAAAAAAGTGTTACTAAAGGCCAAAAAAGGGCTATTGCGACTCTTTTTCGGGGTTGCAATTTTAGGCGTTGCAATAGAGTTTTTTGCAACCCCGGAGATACCCTATTGCAACCCTTGGTTATCCATTACAGAAACATGCTATTGTAACACTAATGGGGTTGCAATAGGACTTGAAAAGTGTTACAACAGGTTTTGGGCTATCAGCACAATATTTGTGGGCCCCACATGTGGGGTATTGATGCAACCCTTTTGCAACGTTTTTAATGTTTTTTGCAATGTTTTTAGTGTTTTTTGCAACATTTTATACTGATTATTAGCAACAGTATAAAAACCTATTGCAACGCTTTTACAAAACAATACAAGGAACTGTTCGTAAATTGGCATGCCTATAAATAAGACCATAGTCTTAAAACTAACACAATCAACCAATCCACCAACCATAACATCAGTTATCACAAATAAATACAGCTACGTTCACCATCACCATACTACCATCCCATATTACATGTTCATCTCATAAATTCCAAACAATATAATACAAATTGAATTTATAAAAATAAATAAACTTGAACTATCAATTCTAGTAGTAGGGTCATGCGCCACATTCAATAGCTTCTTGTGGACAATAACATCTTTTGCTCTCTCAACATTCACGTCTAGCGCATACCTGCAATCAAAATCCATCACATTCTACTCAATACTATTACAACATAAGCTAATTAAAGAAATGCTAAGTTTATAACAAAGATATAGCACAAATTTTGTCGCACATATAAACATATAACAAAGAAACCCAACTGGTGAAATTAAAAGGTCTGCTGAATACAAACTAGGAAAAGAAAAATATACAGTAAAACTAAAAGATACATGTTATCTCTTGAGCTTTTCATTTTCCTTTTCTAGCCGTCGCACCTTGTTCTCAAGCTCGTGAGTGTAAGCCTTTAAATTGACATAATAAGTTTTCTTGATTCTAGGGGAAAACATAAAGAAAAGGAACCTAACACTAGAAGTTTATAACTAACCTGTTTTCTTGCTCGTGACCTAGCAGCAGATTCTCTATTCTTAATCATCCTCTTCTGCCTCCTTTCAACAATTTTTTCAACAACATCCCCCGAAACATTCCTTTTCCTCCCAGGTATTTGGATATCTAAAAGTGTACCCATTAAAGGGGAAGGTGAAATAGTCATTTGAGTCTCATTATATGCATCCAAAATTGGATTTAAACAAATACACCAAAAATAATGCTATACAATGAACTCACAAGTCACGCCACAATCATAACCAAGATCAAAACTTTAAACAAATACACCAAAAATAACTTCAATCACAGACACAAAATGATCTAAACAGCAATAAAGAATCAAACTTTAATAAACTTCTCACAGTAAATGAGCCTGAATGATTCCAAAGACAAGGCTCTTATAACCAAAAAAGTGAAATCAAATTCCTCAAATTAAATAAGAAACTCAACTTAAATCTTCATCAAATATTTTGAAGCAAAGATATTGAAGTATCACAGATACGTAAAAACAACAAAAATAAAATCACAGAAAAGAAGCCTTTTGTACCTTGACATTAAAATTGCCAAAAACTAACAACTAAATGAATCAAGAAGATAAATTAATACTACCCTTTTACATAAAAAAATTTAAAAAACAACAAAAACTCAATATTCCACCTAACTACAATATAAAAACCTTTATATGTACTAGGAATCCTTGTCCGCTGCTAAGCACATGGGTTAAGAAATCTTGATAGTCTTTTTCTTAAAATTATAAATAATTTATTAAACCATAAATTTTTAACAACTGTAATGTGTATATACAACATTGAGTCTACTGTATAACAGATGTGAATCACATGCTTCCTGTAGTATTGAGTTGATCTAATGTATGAAACTAATAAAATAGGACATAATAGTTTCATGTAATTATATACACTCAAGGTAAATACCAGAGCCATGTGACCTGAAGAAGAAGGATGATCATTGCAATATCCAAAGATGGGAATATTAAAAGCTGCATGCTAATTTTTAATGATTCCATATCTTTCTCTCACATGTTCTTCCTCTGAGTACTGTAAGAACAAAGGGGTAAAACCTGACCTAATCGAAATTCAGAAACTTGAAAATAGATGCATAATACCATTACCAACTGACATAAAGGCTGTAACTTAGGCATACGAGATAAAATTACATCATATACTTTGGTTTGCATCATTGACTTACCTTGAACTTTGTATTTTGATATGAACTTTAATATTTTTAGCTTTTGTCTGCAGATCTGGTGTAATGTAGATATCATCTAAACCACTTGAAATGTGTGAATGGATAATGGTGACATAGGGATTTATGTTGCTCAAAATAAACATGGCTACAAAAATATAGAAATAGTTACTCAATGGCTACAAAATTTCCAGCCATGCAACTGAGGGTGAATAAATAGTAATCATGCAACAATAAGGAAACATAAATGAATTAAAGTATAGACTAGTTACTCAAACTTGGAAAATATCATAATTTAGTTTTAATACTAAATCTTACTCAATATCTATGTTGTAATGAAAGATTTACCAACTTGTAACATAAAAAGGTAAACAACAAATGTACACCATAAACAGTAAATAACAACTAAAAAGAAACACATTTGACAAGTTGCTGATAGATCAAAATACCATAACAAAAAATCTAACAACCATTTACACACCATTAAGTTTGACAATAAAATTGCATACTTATGTATATACACATAAATAAGTATCCTGGATAAAAATCAATCACCTATCATTAAAATTTAGAAATCATATGAGAGCAAAATGAAACATCAAGAACTTAACAAAAAAATATCAAAAGCTAAGAAAGTGTAAAATAGTGCACCTTTAAATATAGTATCTGCAAATGGTTTTTGGTTTAAAACTTTAGTGTACGGGAGTGGCACTCATAGTTGATAAAACTTTAGTTTACTTGAACTTCAACATGAATACCGGTCAATTATTTTATATCACATCAATAAAAATTAGGTCAATGAATTAAAATTCTAAAAGCAGTAGACAGAAAGTAATACCTCCTCATGTCTTTTTGTATATGGACCACAGACAATTATCCGAGCTCCAGTACCAGGAAAACAAGCTACAAGTAATCCAGAAGCAACACTGAGTGCCACTCCCGTACACCTTGCAGCTCTACTAGCATGAGAAACGGACCACTGATCCGTACCCAGCTCCTCTAAAAATATAATATCCAATTAATCATTAAAAACAACAAAATTCAATCAAAAAAGACAAGAAGCATACCAAAGTAAACTTATATTCAAACTCAGAATTGGGAAACAAGAACCTCATAACCCCGGAATTGAAAATCCCACCACATGACCTTCCTGCCCCCATCTTACTATATCACCCATCAATATCACAATAAATAAAACCAGTAATATTTGACCTACAAACGCTTGCAACTTATTAAAATCATAATTCAGTTGGTGAATTACTTAACATAAACATGGATTTAATTTTTATCCATCTCTGTACCTTATGATGTTACAATAAAAACATCACAAATTTCGTATTAACAATAAAGAGAGCAAATAAGTGTTATATGCCTTTCAAAATATAGAGAGAAAGAGGGAGAGATAGAGAGAGGGAGAGAGCATAAAGAGGGGGAGTGACATTAAGATTCAAAAACATAAAAATAATAGCAAATCATTCCCTCGAATTGAAGCCCCTAATTGAATGAAAAACCCCAATGCTTGAAAAACCCTCTTCAATCAGAGCCCCCAATCGAAAAACCCTAATTAGAGAAGCCGGTGAATCTTAAAACACAAACTCCAAAAATTATAAGAACCCTTGAATGTGTCTAAGAGAGAGAGATGGAGAGAGGTATTTGGAGCAAGATAGTGAGTTACTTTATTTTTTGTTTAAAGTTTCATCGAAAACAAGGCGGCAATTTTGCCGCTTCCAAACTTTCACCGGCTGCTGGCTGCTATCTGCTATTATTTTCATTTTTCATATATTCTTAATAAGATTTTTTTATTTTTTATTAAAACTTGATTTTTTTATTTTTTATTTATGAAACCTAAATTACTTCATAAATAATATCATAATGCACTCTGATAATGAATGATTAATTTATAAAACTTAAAATAATTATTTCAACTATATAATCATTTATAATATAAATCTATTATTATTTTTGATATTTTAGCAAAATTATATGTATAAATATAAATATTAATTTTATAATAGTTTGATTGCTTTCGAAATATCATAAAATATATAAAAAAATTACCTATAATATATTTATCGGCTTTAATAACACATTATTAACTTTGAGAGTTTATATAATATATATCAGTTATTATTTTATTTTTTATATTTAATTATTAATTAGCTATATTAAAAAATCATCTTTATATATGCTATGGTAACATATCATAACTATACAGCAACATCAAAAAAGAGGGGTTGCGATAAATGTTTGTTTTGA
Organism: Apium graveolens; assembly: GCF_009905375.1. Taxonomy (NCBI): domain Eukaryota; kingdom Viridiplantae; phylum Streptophyta; class Magnoliopsida; order Apiales; family Apiaceae; genus Apium; species Apium graveolens. The sequence goes on from NC_133651.1 coordinate 37,533,810, forward strand.
AGGCTACTATAACGTTTTTCTTTGCAACACCTAGAAGAAGGGTTGCAGAAGGCCATTTATGGCGTAGTGAGATGTTGTAGGATTCTTTAAGTCATGTTGGCTGTAACGCCCTCCAAACCCGGGGTATAAGTCTGGGGGTTACTAGCTAATCATCAAACATGTGCAACCTGAATAACAAATAATAAAGAAATGTATCTAAATCCCTTTAACACTAACCATGATCTTTTTAGATTGAAGTATGAAAACAAGAACCACTAACTACTTTATTACAAACAAATTCAAAATCTTACAAAGTCTCTTTATTACCAACCATTGTCTAACTAGTTTTAAACTAATTTCATTTTTTATTCAAACACACACACTAACTATCTACACTCCACCTGTTCGGGCAACTCAAAGCTTTCTTCCTGGATTGGGATCAACACCTTGGGTATGAGAGGATCCCAAGGCTTGACCCGCTTCTTTACCACTTGAGTGATGAGTTTCATATTCCTTCTTAACAGAAAACAATAAGGTGAATAACAACAAAAAGGGGTGTTAGGTCACACACACTGTAGAAGGGAGTTGAATATAGTGTATAATACAATCAAATCGAATTAAGAACACAAGTATGTAACAAAGAATAATCTTATTAATAAAACAGTATTGCAATGGAACCGTTCTATCTCAGTGATGAACAAATATCACGAGAGCTGCTAGGGTTACAATGAATAATATTCTCGATAATGATAACACTTCAAGTGTAAACCCTATGCTGTGTTTATATACCACACAGTTACAAGATAATCTCTAATTGATATCAAATATAATTATGTATCCTAAAATATATCAATTAGTTATCTTTTCCTCCAAGTCTTCTATTCTTCATAGAATTCTTCTCCATGCATATCTCTTCTTGTTTTAGTCTTGATCTTCTTTCCCTTCAATCAGCCGCCTTCCTTATCTGAAAGTCTTCTTAAGTCTTGATATTATCTCCTGATGAATATCTTCTGATATCTTAAGTTCTGATATCTTAAGTTCCGACTTAGTATAAGTACTGATTTCCAGTTAAGTCCTGATTTGTCCTGTTAGTCAAGATCTGAAAACTAAACACAAATCATTATTAGACATGACATCACAAATATATCTAACAATCTCCCCAACTTGTAAATTAGCATAATATACAAGTTCAATAGATATTTGATGATGTCAAAAACATTAAGTACAAATGTATATGAGAATTTGACTAGATAACTACAACTCACAGTCCTTGTAGCTTTTACCATCCTTAAAGTCTGATATCAGCTTTAGCCTATATATCCTTCAAAATTTAACAGTTGTAGTCCTCGACCTGGCTTCAGTGTTTGATCTCTTGAATGTCAGGAGTTGTTCTGAGATAGTTCTTCAGAAGAGTTCTCTCAACATATTCAAGTTCATTTATCATCCTCCTTTTAGCATCTTTAAGTTCAATTGTATCTTCTCCTGTCTGAAAGATAGCAGCCCTGAGATCATTAATCTTTGCTTTCCTTATCTCCTGATTCAGTCTGATCAGATAAGCTTTGTCAGACTCCAGATTAAATTCAACACCCTTAATACCCAGAAAAGTAGTGATCTTGGTGGTATTGGGCTTCATCTCAACTAAATCACCATTGTGAGCTCTGTACTTTAGATAATATGGTCTGTCAGACTTTACAGAGTAAAGTTTCTTCTGCCTCTGAATATCAGATATTAAGTATCTGGCAGCACCATCTGTTGACCTGTTCTTCACTTGAAGTAGAAATAAAACATGTTGCAGTTCTTCATAATACTTCAATCAAATTGCATCCTTTCTTATCTGGAATACTATCCCATCTGTCATAAATAAAGCATTATGTCTTCTTTCAGCTTGGAGTTGTAGACCATCTGTACAGACTCTAATTGATTTAGTCTTTCTAGAGTTGTCCCTACTCCTGGTTCAATAAGGGACATAGGATCTGAGGTAGAGTTGTTTATTCTTTTCTCATCAGGATTACCCAGTCCTTTTTTATCTCTAGCTTCCTTCCCTTGGATCAGTCTACCTTGAAAAACATTTGTTGAAGTCTTCATAGGTTGAGCAGATTGTTGAACTTTAGTAAACCCAGGTAGTAGAATTGTTGAAGGTTTAACATGAGCAATGTCAGAGGTTTCCTTTTCTTCTGATGTCAAGACAACTTGAGCTCTGTTAGAGGTTGCTTGAATGTTCCTTTTCTCCTTCAAAATCAGACTTGTATCTTCATCAGCATTTACTTCCAGATCCATGGTTGGCATACATATCTTTACAGATTCATCAACTTTTGCCTTACCCTTGAATCTAGGATCAACTTCCACCTGTGATTTGGACTTGGCTTTAGATGCCTCAGTATTTGTCCTCTCTTTGATCACAATGCCCTTAGGCTTAGGTGGTTTCTTTGCTGTGACTTGAGTTCTAGACTTTGACTTAGATGTCATTTTTAGCTTTCAGTCTAATCTCTTCTTCCTTCAGACTTTCAATATCCATGCCCGGATTGTCCTTTAGGAACAGCCTTTTGGAGATCTTTTCATCAAGTTTCAGAGTTTGTTCATCAATACTTATCCTTTTAGTATCAGAACTTGTTCTTTAACTTATAGTTCTAGCTTCCCTTGATAAAGAACCCCTACCTTGACTTAGACCTCTACTCCTTTTAGAGTTTCCCTGGTCTTCATTATCATCATCCTTACCCTTCAGTGGTTGATCAGTTGTGTATTTGGACTTAATTACTTTCTCCCCCTTTTTGGCATCATCTGATAAAAGTAGGGAGACAAGCAATTCCACAGAGTTTTGGATTTCATTGAGTTGGTTTTGTTGAGCAGCTTGATTCTTTAAAATATTAGATAGTTGAGCTTGCTGCTTTTCTTGAGTCTTTTCTATATACTCAATGCGGTCAAAGGCTGGCTTAAAAAACTTTTTCTTTTCCAATATGACATTCATGGTTTGCTTAGTCACTGTATCTTGAATTTTGTCCACCTTGGCTTGAGTTATTGAGTGTTGACCTTGAAGGTTCCTGGTACTCAATGCAGTAACTCTGAGCTGTGCTTTGAAGTCATCATTCATCAGCATTTCATCAGCTTTAGCCAGGTGCTCAGTAAGAACATCTGCAGTATGAACAAAATCAACTTTGTTCCACTCCTTGATCCGTTCTCTTCCTTTATTGGTTTCACTCCAAGGAACTGGTGCATCCTTTCTCACAAACTTCTTAATCAAATCAGCTTTATAAACTGTTTGTGGAGGTGCATGTCCAGAAGGACCAGCTGCATCAACATTTATATTTGTAGCAGCTTCACCAGTATTTTCTTCAACAGAACTTGCAGAATCTTCAGTATCAGGATCTTTTGATAGAATGATTGTATGTGAAGCAATAGAAGATTCATCTTCATGGACATCAGCATCTATCAATGGAGTGGTTGGTGGAGTGTGCTGAGAAAGATGTGAAGTAGATGGAGCTTCCAGATACAAGACCAAAGGCACATCCAAGTTGTTGATATCAATTTCAGCACTTGTGCCTGGGTTGTCAGCATGTACTGGAGAGTTTATTGGAGACACAGGAGGTGTAGGCATTGGAGTAGTCTCTGGCTCTTGGATTGGAGATTTGTGAGCTTCATGAAGTTCTGGCTCAACACTTGGAAGAGATTTAACTACAGTAGGTTCTTGTGGGATCAGAGATTCCTGACCCCCTTCTACAGCTGCTGCTTCCATTCCTTCTTCAGAGATTGATTCTTCTACAGCCCTCCTTGCTCTTTGCTTTTTAAGTCTCTTAGCTGGTGGAGAGACTCTGGGAGCTTGATCATCAGAGTTTAGCTTTCTAAGCCTTTTTAGGGGCCTAAAACTCCCAGTTTCTTGAGCTGTCTGAGAAGAGACCTTCTCAGTTACTTCAGCAACAGGTTCTTATGGTTGAACCTGTACCTCATCATCAGACTCATCTCTTAAAATCATCTTCCTTCTTTTTTGTTGTGCCTGAGATACTGTCTTAGTCATCTTTGCTCTAGAAGAAGAATGCTTCACTTGATTATGTGCTGATGGATGGTTGGCATGTTCTGATGCGTGTGTTTGTTGAGTGGCAGTAGTAGGTTCTGATGGCTGTTGTGGTTTTGGTTGTTGTTGTTGTGGAACATCAGGATATAATCCAGAGTAAGTATCAGCATCAGCATTTACAAGGGCTTGCTTTTTAGCACTAAAGGAATTCTAAGGGGCCTCGGAACTTTATTTTTATTATCAGCAGTTAAATGGTCATTAAAAGCCCCTTTTGCTAACCTAAAAGGTTCTATGTGTTCACTTGTTAGTTGTGGTTCATCTGATGTACAGTAACTGTAAATTAACTGACGGAACCTAGCAAAGTAAACTACATTCCTGTCCTCTTTCATTCTATCTCCTATAAAACATAACACAGTCTAGGCATAATCAAAGTGAGACTGGTTTAGGAGAACATACCCAATTTGTTGAGTCAAAATCGGAATGACGTCAAAATTTGAGCATTTATTTGCGAACGCCTTGGTGATGCAATCGAAGAAAAAGCTCCATTCTCTTCAAATATGTGGGCGTTTAAGTTGGCCCAACTTTTCCAAACTCTCCTCATACCCTAAATTAACCATCATTTGCTATAGCAATGGCTCCTCAACAGCAGAACTGAACTGGCAGTTCTCAGGTAGATGTAGAGCTTTCCTGACTGTTGTCGGAGTAACAACATACTCCACCTCCTTTGCTGTAAAAACGATGCTTGGAGTCCCATCCTTACCACCATCATCATAAAGTCTTGTTCGCCAGAATGTCAGAACTTGAGTTCCAGATAAAGTGGATGGCTGCGTCATAGTGAACCCTATTTCACTGTGAGCCAAGAAGTCCTTAACAAAATGAAGTTCCAACTGAGCGTCACTCTTGGTTAGAATGGCAGTGTAGTTGTTGGGGATGAACTTTGCTCCATTAAAGATTAGATCCTTGGGTGCCATTGAAAAAAAGTGAGAAATAAGAATGCCTGAAAGGTGTTTGGTAAAATTCCTGTGTAAAAACCGTTAGTGAATATAGAGAGAATAAGAGAAAAGAGAGAGAGAGTATTGAATACAAAAGTAGATAAAAGATTTAAAATCTTTTCTCTCTTTTACTTATACACGCCACTTGACAGTGGTTAAGATGAATTGGAACAGTCTTTACACCTGTCAGCCATTCAGTAGTTAAGACAATAGTTAATGGGCACGTGAAATAAGTAATGATTACTATGCACATGCAATTTTTCAATAACAAAACTGTTCCCACTAAACAAGTAATTATGACTTTCTTTATCTCACTTAAACCAATATTCTGATAAAATAGAACCGTTCAAGTATTGACCAAAAATAAATCAAGTAAATAAATACTGCCACGTAAACATCAGAACTTGACTATTATCAGAATTTAAAGGTCATCAGAATATGGCTTCTGTACTCAAAAAGTGAATGTTTATTTCTGTAATTCTTCACACAAATACTAATATGGTTTCCGCATAACTTAATCATCAGAACTTCCATCATAACTTGTCCTCAAAATTTATGCAACTGACACTTAAACTGTTCATCTAAAACAACATTGATCACCACAGTAATTTTCATCATTCATATGGAGTGTAAGTGTGTGTTTTAAGCTAAATATCAGACAAATAGTTAAGTCTGATTCACTTCAGTACATCTTAGAAAGAAGGCATAACTAAGAACTTTGCTCAAAATCTGTCATTAGTCTGAAGTCTACTATAGAATAAGTTCATGCATAAGTCCACCTCAACTGTTTTGTGCTCATTTTATTCATCTTTTGATATTCTTTTTCACAGGAGCTCCTCAGTGTAAGTGAGTCACAACTGCTTATCAGAATTTATACTATTATCAGAGTATTTCTCCAGTAATCAGAGAATGTGAAAAGTCACCAAGAAAATTTTATTTTGATTTTCTAATGCATATTACTTATACCAGCAATACACTTGGGTCTTCCCTTCCACATATATTTTTCTCTAGATCTCAAAGGAGTACCTGCTATTTATTTCTTTTCTTTACTTTTTGTTTTGATAAGTGAGGCTTATCAGCACTTAGTACATCCATAAGATTTACCAACATCAGAACTTAACAGATAAGAAGCACTATTCTAGTTTCTGACTTGATAATAAGATACACAAAGTAAACCTAACCAAGCTCAATATCAGAATTTGCTTGTGTTAAAAGATTTCCACATAAACAATTAATTCAAACATGGGATCTTTAGTATATTAGAGACTACTAGGTCAGCATCTAGCACATTTATCCTCATTGGATTGAATAGTCACAGAAACATTCATATCACTATCAGAGTTTAGAAATTCATATCAGACAACAATCAGCACTTAGGTAAATTTCAATTAAAGCACAGATTACATAAAGATAGTAATATCTGTAAATACTGATCATAAGGTCTGATGTATCAGAACATAAACTAAACAAATTTAGAGAAAGAACCTGAAACAATTCCAAGTTCATTTACCAATCTTGCAAAAGTAGCTTCACACAGTAGTTTTGTGAAGATATTTGCTAGTTGTTGATCTGTTAGAACAAAATGAAATTCCATTGTACCTTCCATCACATGTTCCCTTATGAGGTGGTACCTAATGCTGATGTGCTTTGTCATTGAGTGCTGAACTGGATTACCTGTCATAGCAATAGCACTTTGATTATCACAGTAAATGGGTATTTTAGAATATGTTAACCCATAATCCAGTAACTGATTCTTCATTCAAAGAATTTGTGCATAACAGCTTCCTGCAGCAATGTACTCTGCCTCTACAGTTGATATGGAAATTGACTTTTGTTTCTTGCTAAACCAAGAAACTAATCTGCCTCTAAGAAATTGGCAGCTTCCACTTGTGCTTTTCCTGTCAATTTTGCACCCTGCAAAATCTGCATCTAAGTAACCTATTAGCTTAAAGTCTGATTCCCTAGGATACTACAATCCTAGATCAGTTGTACCCTTAAGGTACTTGAAAATTCTTTTCACAGCTGTTAAGTGAGGTTCTCTTGGATCTGCTTGAAATCTTGCATAAAGACAGGTAGCATACATAATATCAGGTCTACTTGCAGTTAGATAGAGTAGTGATCCAATCATACGTCTGTAGTCAGTAATATCTACTGATGTACCAGTATCCTTATCCAATTTTGTTGCAGTGGCCATAGGAGTGGATGCACTTGAACAGTCTTGCATTCCAAATTTCTTCAACAAATTTCTGGTGTACTTAGATTGACAAATAAAAGTTCCTTCTTCATTCTGCTTGACTTGAAGACCCAGAAAATAGCTAAGTTCTTCCATCATACTCATTTGATATCTTGACTGCATTAGCTTGGCAAACCTTTTACAAAGTCTGTCATTTGTAGAACCAAAAATGATATCATCAACATATATCTGCACCAAAAGTAAGTCATTTCCATGGTTGAGATAGAATAAAGTTTTGTCAATAGTCCCTCTGTTAAATCTACTTTTCAGAAGAAACTAAGCTAATGTCTCATACCATGCTCTTGGAGCTTGCTTAAGGCCATAAAGTGCTTTATCAAGTCTGTAGACATGATTAGGAAATTTTGAATCTACAAAACCTGGAGGTTGTTCAACATATACTTCTTCTTCCAATTCTCCATTAAGAAAAGCACTTTTTACATCAATTTGAAAGACTTCAAACTTTTTGTGAGCAGCATAAGACAGAAATATCCTTATGGCTTCCAATCTAGCAACTGGTGCAAATGTTTCATCATAATCAATTCCCTCCTGTTGAGAATATCCTTTTGCAACCAGCCTTGCTTTATTTCTTGTAATTATGCCATCACTATCAGTTTTATTTCTGAACACCCACTTTGTGCCAACAACAGATCTATTCTTTGGTCTTGGCACTAGGGTCCAGACTTTATTTCTTTCAAATTCATTTAACTCTTCCTGCATTACTTGCACCCAATCAGCATCTTGAAGAGCTTCTTCCACTTTCTTTGGTTCAGTCTGAGAAAGAAAAGAATGATAGAGACATTCATTTGATGTTGCTTTTCTAGTTCTAACACCTGCTTCAGGATTTCCAATAATCAAGTCAGGTGTATGTGCTTTAGTCCACTTTCTTGCAGATGGAAGGTGATCTCTAGAACTGGATGCTCCCCCATGATCCATGCTATCTCCATCAACATTTTCTAATACTCCCCCTGAAATTATGCTCTCTAAGTTGGATCCTTCAGAATTTGAGTTTCCAGAATTATCAGAACTTGGCCCATCAGAACTTGATGAATCGGAACTTGAAGAGCCTGTTCTAGGTTCTAATGCTTCTTGAGATGTGGTTGGATCTTCAATATGCTCCCATTGTACAGGTGCATTTTCCTTGGGCGCAGTCACCACAGTTTTAATAACATCAAAGTTTAACCCATCAGAGTTTGTAGTATCAGGATTTAGAGTATCAGAATTTACAGAATCAGAATTTAAAACTTCATTCTCAAATCTCAGCTGATCATGATCATTGAAATCTTCAAGTCCAGTAATCTTCTTATCATCAAAAGAGACATTGATAGATTCCATGACAACCCTTATTCTTAAATTGTAGACTCTGAAGGCTTTTGTGGAAAGTGGATATCCAACAACAATTCCTTCATCAGCTTTTAGATCAAATTTGGATAGCTGTTCAGGATGAGTCTTAAGAACAAAACACTTGCATCCAAATACATGAAAGTACTTCATATTTGGCTTCTTTTTCTTCACCATCTCATATGGTGTCTTTCCATGCTTGTTGATAAGTGTTGCATTCTGAGTAAAACAAGCAGTCTACACAGCTTCAGCCCAAAAGTAGGTTGGTAACTTTGCTTCATCAAGCATAGTTCTTGCAGCTTCAATAAGAGTTCTATTCTTTCTTTCAACAACTCCATTTTGCTGTGAAGTTCCAAGAGCAGAGAAATCCTGCTTTATTCCATGGTCTTTGCAGAACTCTTCCATAATCATATTCTTAAACTCAGTGTCATTATCACTTCTTTTGATTTTCACAGAGTCTTTGACCAATTTATCCAGTTGTTGGACATGATCAATCAAGATAGATGCAGTCTCACTTTTTGTGTGCAAGAAATACACCCATGTGTATCTGGTAAACTCATCTACTATGACCATAGCATATTTCCTCTTTGCAATAGACATGACATTCACTGAACCAAATAGATCAACATGTAGTAGTTGATAAGGCTCAAGAATTGAAGATTCAGTCTTGCTCTTAAATGAATATTTTCTTGTTTTGCCTTTTGAATCACAAAGGCCATCAGGAGAAAATACTGATTTTGGCAGTCCTCTCACAAGATCTTTTTTGACTAGTTCATTTATATTGTTAAAATTTAAATGAGAGAGTTTTTTGTACCAATCCCAGCTTTCTTCAATTGATGCTCTGCTTAACAGACAGATTGCAGAACCATCAGAACTTGTTGAAAGCTTGGCTTCATAAATGTTACCATGCCTGTATCCCTTCAGAATAACTTTGCCTGTAGATTTGCTTACAACTTCACAGTGCTCTTCAAAGAAATCCATATGATAACCTCTGTCACAGATTTGACTAACACTCATCAGATTGTATTTAAGTCCCGATACTAGAGCTACTTTTTCAATGATGACATTCCCAATATTGATATTGCAATATCCCAGAGTTTTTCCCATCTTGTCATCTCCATAAGAAACTCCTAGGCCAGCTTTCTCCACAAAGTCTGATAGCAGGGCTTTATTTCCAGTCATATGTCCTGAACATCCACTGTCCAGAACTAGGATGTTTTTCCTGTTGCCCTGCAATCACAAAAACCACTAATGATTAGTTTTAAGGACCCAGACTTGCTTGGATCCTTTAGCCTTATTAAGTTTGTTAGTATTTGCAGCGGATTTAACTTTAGAGTTTATGCTACTATTTTTCTTATCAGATTTTACAGTATCAGACTTTGCATCAGAACTTACACTAGAAGGAATAATGCTGACTTTCTTTAAAGAAGGTTTTATTTGATAATAATCATAGTACAAACTATGATATTCCTTACAAGTATAAATGGAATGCCATAAACTACCACAATGAAAACAAGGATTTTGTGGTTTAAACCTAACAACCCGACTCTTAACTCCTGATTTACGAGGTAAAGAGTTTATATCCTTATTCTTCCTGCAAAAAGAAGCAAGATGGTTAGAGTTTCCATAGTTATAGCATTTCTTTCTAGGAGCATTAGGAACAGACTTATAATTATTGCTTTTATTCACACCTTCCTTTCCATTCCTATTTTTCCTAGGTGGCTTTACCTTGTTTACATTCTTAATCTCTTTCAGCTTATACTTAAGCTGCTTCTTTGTCATTAAGCCTATGTTAACTTCAGCTGGTTTATCCTGTTTTAATTTGTCAGAAGTTTCATCTGCCTTAACTTAACAGGATTTACCTTTGGCTTAGTAGTCTGTTTAACAATGATTGGCTTAATTTGTTCAGTTCCTATTTCACTTTTATCGTCTCCATAACCTAAGCCCACTTTCCAGTTTCCACTACTTAGCAAATTCTGAGTTGTTCTGCCATAGTTAGTCCAAGTCTTGATAATCTCTCTTTCCTTTTCTAACTCAGTTTTTAGAGATTGATTCAATTTTAACACTTCATCTCTGACATAAAAAGCATCATCTCTTTCTTTCTGAGTTTGATGGAACATAACTAACTCTTTTTCTAAATAGTCATTCCTTTTCTTAAAAGCCAGATTTTCAGAAGTTAACCTATCACATGTTAAGGTCTGATCTCTATAGCTAATGAATATGGTTTTAAGATAAGATCTCAACTCAGTAATATCATCAGTATGAAAAGCATAAGTTGTTTGAGGTACCTTTAACTCAGCAGCATCAGAACTGCTATCAACATTTTCCATCAAGGCATAGTTCACCTCATCTTCAGAATCTGAAGTGTCTGTCCAGCTTTTCTTCTTTGTGACAAGGGCCTTGCCTTTGTCTCTCTTTCCTTTCTTGCATTCAGAAGATATGTGGCCTCTTTCATCATAATTGTAGCATTTAACATTTGAGTAGTCTCCTCTGTCAGACTTTGCTTCTTTGCCTTTAGATTTTCTGAAACTCTTCTTATTAGAACTTCCACTTTTCTTGGAAACCTTCTTTCCCTTTCTGAATTTCCTATAGGCTATCTTTGTGATACCCTTCACCATAAGAGCACACAATTTCATCATCTCTTCATCAGCATCCATCTCAGATAGGCTTTCGGTTTCTGAATCCTCGTCATTATCAGAACTTGATGAATCTGAATCAGACTTTGTGATGAGAGCCTTTCCTTTGCCTTTCTTTGAGACATCCACTTTGGGGAATTCCTCCTCATCCTTAAGAGCAACTGTCCTTGACTTTCTCCCATGCCTCTTGCTTTTTTGATCCAACTCAAGTTCATGAGTATTGAGCATACCATAAATTTCATCAAGAGTAGTTTCATCAAGAGCATAGTTGTCTCTTATAGTAGTAGACTTCAAATCCCAACTTTTCGGAAGAGCTAACAGGAATTTTAGATTTGAATCTTCAAGATCATATTCCTTGTCCACCAGTGACAGATCATTCAAGAGTTTGACAAACCTGTCATATAATCCAGTTAATGACTCATCAGCTTTTGAGTCAAAGTGCTCATACTCTTGAGTGAGTATATTCTTCCTGTTCTTCTTGATTGCATCAGTTCCCTGACACCTTGTTTCCAAAGCATCCTATATCTCCTTTGCAGTCTTGCAATTAATTACCCTGTTTGACATGACATTATCAATGGCACTATACAGCAAATGCCTTACCTTTGCATCCTTGGCAATAGATGAGATATCTTCTGCTGTATACTCACTTTTCTCCTTTGGTATGGTCTTTGCTGGCTGATCTGCAACTACAACAGAGAGCTTGGTTGGCTTATGTGGTCCTTCGTAAATTCTGTCAAGGTATTCTGGATCTGTAGCTTCCAGAAACATAGCCATCTTTACTTTTCATATGGGATACTCAGAAGGTCTCAGCATGGGAACCCTTATAGTCTTATATCGACTGTGGATTTGAGTCTTTGGAGTTTCTTCAATTTTGGTGGGCTTGGTTGGAGTTTGGTCTTCTTCAGACATGATTGTTTTAGATCTTTACTGTATATGTGTTAACAGATAGGCTTTGATACCAATTGTTAGGTCACACACACTACAGAATGGGGTTGAATACAGTGTATAATACAATCAAATCGAATTAAGAACACAAGTATGTAACAAAGAATAATCTTATTAATAAAATAGTATTACAATGGAACCGTTCTCTCTCAGTGATGAACAAATATCATGAGAGCTGCTAGGGTTACAATGAATAATATTCTCGATAATGATAACACTTCTAGTGTAAACCCTATGCTGTGTTTATAAACCATACAGTTACAAGATAATCTCTAATTGATATCGAATATAATTCTGTATCCTAAAATATATCAATTAGTTGTCTTTTCCTCCAAGTCTTCTATTCTTCATAGAATTCTTCTCCATGCTTATCTCTTCTTGTTTTAGTCTTGATCTTCTTTCCCTTCAATCAGCCGCCTTCCTTATCTGAAAGTCTTCTTAAGTCCTGATATTATCTCCCGATGAATATCTTCTGATATCTTAAGTTCTGATAACTTAAGTTCTGATATCTTAAGTTCTGACTTCAGTATAAGTACTGATTTCCAGTTAAGTCCTGATTTGTCCTGTTAGTCAAGATCTGAAAACTAAACATAAATCATTATTAGACATGACATCACAAATATATCTAACAAGGGGTGAGTCAAAAATTGCTCAACAAGTCCGCAAAATATAAACAGTGTTAAAGCAGTATAAATGAATCGATAATCTGGGTACATCTGCAAAGATATAACCCCGCGAGAATAGAAAAAAGGCCACTGCTGGCGAATATAAACGAACTAAACTTGACACAAGTTCGCATCTATACCCTGCTGATCAGCCAGGATACAATACAGATCTATATCTCACTATATAGATCCAGTCGGGCACCCAGTCACTACGGCCCATCTCAAGGATCCGGTTATGTACCGGTCCTTAGGATTAAATAAAACTTAATCCCCAAAATATCACTATCCAGTCCATAACATAGCAACTGGAACAATCGGTATGCTTTGATATATTCTAATCACCAGAATATATCAATCTATGTGAGTAACAATTGGATTATGAATAAGGAATTCAAAGAAAAGGAGAAATCAAGAATCAAAATGAAATATGAACAAGAGAATAACAAGTGTGTATCAATGTTTATGAACAAGAATCAAAAGAGTGCAAGCGTGATATGAATCTGAAGAAATATCACTATTCTGAAATTAGAATAGGGGAAAAACTTGCCTTCTCCGTGACTCACTTCAAATATGTCACCTTCATCTATCACCGACTCATCCTGCCTTGCTGTCTTAGCTTCTGTTAGAGAAATAGACCGGTTTAGTCAATTCGTACTTCAATTACGTCTTGAACCGACTTCACATCATTCCTATTGTCTACCCATGCGCTTATGACTGACTCGTATATTATATATTAACAAGAAAGAATCGATTAACCATATAATACACATAAACACATAAGCCACATAATCATTTTTATAGTTACAATAATTTTTAGAATCAAAGTCGTCTCGCTAATTGCTTAACTGATCATTATCTAACTTGTTTCCTATTTTTCGGAATTTATCGGACTCGTCTCGGCACGCGATTCGGCTGATAATAAAAAAAATAACAAAGTCAACTAATTTCTAGAAGAAATTAGGTTCTAATATTATTTTTTATGAAATTATTTTATTTTTCTGAGTCAAGTGGCTTTCGTTTCGCTGGAATCAGACTAACGGTCTAATTAATATCAATTAAACACAGATAATTCAATTTATTATTCAATATAAATAATTATTACTAATTTCTAAACCCTAAAATAATATTTAAATAATTATTTAAGAAAAATCAGAACTAAAAATGATTTTTCTATAATTTTTGGATTTAAAATGAATTTATTTTGATTTATTGAAAATTATTTGATTAATTATCAAAATAATTAATCATTTTAAATAATTAATAATTAATAATTAATAAATAATTAGTAAATAATTAAGAAAATAATTAAATCTGATTTTTAGAAAATATTTCAGAAGTATTTATAATATAAATTAATTAATTAAATTTAATTAATTAATCAATTTATAAAATAAATAAAACTGATTTTTAAAATTAATAAAAATAAAAATAAAAATCCAGAAACACCTGTCAGAATTCAAACTCTGACAATTTAGGATCAAAGCCGGGTATTTTATACGGGTCAAACGGGTCAATTTCTGGTCATGAAGAACATGACCGGAATTTTCCCAAAAACCGGCCACCGAAGCAGATTCCGGTGAGCCCATTCCAGGTAAAAAACAACACCGTTGGGTGTGTTTTTCATTGGGTTTTCATTCCTGGCAATTACATCAATCTATTCCCGGCCAAAACAAATCAAAAACATCACGGAATCTTCATCTCCGATCACAACCGACATCAACTCCGGCCAAATATCGAACTTTTGATTCTATACATGAAACTCGATGATTTATAGTGCAAATCAATGCTAAAGAACAGTATAATCAAACCCCTAACATTACACATACCAAAGATTCACATAAATTACAGAGTTGTGATTTGAAAATCGAACAAAAACCCTAATAATCGAACTTTGTTATCCATGTATCATTTGTTCGATTAAACACCACGAATCGATTGCAAATAACATCAGGAAGCTATATCAATCATCAAAAACATCATAATAACCCTAGAATCAAAATGCCCTAATTCGAACATAAACCCTAGAAATCGAAAATAAAAAACGATGCATTAAAACATGAAATTGATGCTAGAAACAGAAAGAACATATGAAAACCTTCGATTTGGATACTCGAACTGCTTGATTTGATGTTGTATTCAGTTGAAAATCACCGATTGATTCTTGGAACCGCAACTGTTCTACCCGACCCGGTTTGCAGAGAATTTATGTATTTTCTGATTTTTAATTACTTAATTAATAATAATTAATTAAAAATTAGGCTATTTATAGTAGTAAAATTAATACTCCTAGTTAAAATTAAGGCCCTAATTCTACACTTTTTAAAATTAATAAGCCCCTAATTTTATAATTTTTGAGTATTAAAATTTAATTTATAAATATTTTATATATACAATATATATGCATAAATTTCCCAAAAATTATGAATAATGCAAAAATACAAGGAAATGATATAAACGAAAGTCCTATAATTTTATAAAAACAAAAATGTGATTTTTGTGGGGTTTTTAACACCCAATGGGCCCGGAAAAGTCATTTTTCACGAAACGAGAAAATTTATAAAATACATAGATGTTCAGAATAATGCGATGGTAAAAGCCGTTTGATAAAAAATAAGGCGCATTGTTTTATTTGAAATACCTGCTTTAAAATCATGATTCGGGTCGTAAAACTTTTGAAATGAAAGCTATGAATGCAAAAATAAAGTATCCGAAAAATATCTTAAAAATACCGGGACGACACAGAATGCACATAAGAAATAGCAATTAGGGTTTGACAGTTAATTCCACATAAATGACACCTTAACATACATAATTTATTATAAATATGATAATATATAAACATAATTTTCCCTGACGTTATATCCTTCCCCCCTTAATGAGGATATTTCTCTAACATTTCACTCTCAAGTTCCCAGGTTGATTCTTCAACCATAGGGTTTCTCCACAAAACTCGCACTAAAGACACCGATTTATTTCTCAATACTTTCTCTCGCCGATCTAAAATTCTTATCGGCTGCAAAAGAGAAATCAGGTTGGATGTCTACCGGTTCATACTCTATTACATGTCTAGAATCAGGATTATATCGCTTAAGCATCGACACGTGAAACACATTGTGAATATGTTGCATATGAGGCGGTAAGGCTAATTCGTACGCAACTTTTCCCACTTTCTTCAAAATTTCAAATGGTCCGACGTATCGTGGCTTCAATTTACCCTTGTTGCCGAATCTGGTCAATCCTTTCCATGACGATATTTTGAGTAACACATGCTCTCCTTCCTGGTAGTCCATATCCTTCCTAGCTTGATCTGCATATTTGCGTTGTCTATCTTGTGCTGCATCCAATCGCTTTCGAATAAGTTCTATCTTTTCTTTAGTCTGTTGAATTAATTCTGGACCCAAAACCTTGCGTTCTCTAACTTCATCCCAATATACCGGTGATCTGCATTTTCTTCCATACAACGCTTCATACGGTGGCATTCCAATGCTTGCATGATAGCTGTTGTTGTAAGAAAATTCAACCAAATGTAAATGTTCATCCCAACTGCCTTCGAAATCAATCGCACAAACTCGTAGCATATCCTCGACTGTTTAGATAGTCCTTTCACTTTGGCCATCAGTTTGCGGATGATAAGCGGTACTCATGTTTAGTTTAGTTCCAAGGCATTCTTGAAATTGTCTCCAAAATCTTGAATTGAAACGGGGATCTCGATCAGACATGATAGATATTGGAACTCCATGTCGCATCACAATTTCTTTGAGATACAAGTGCACTAGCTTGTCGAGCGAAAATCTTTCATTAATCGGGAGAAAATATGCCGACTTTGTTAGTCTGTCAATGATTACCCATATCGCATCATGATTTGCTTTAGTCCTTGGAAGTCCTACCACAAAATCCATCGCTAGATGTTCCCATTTTCATTCTGGAATATCTAATGGTTGCATTAATCCACTCGGATGTTGATGTTCTGCTTTAACTCGTTGGCATGTGTAGCATTTACTTACCCATCCTGCTTTCTCCTTTTTCATATTCGGCCACCAAAAGTTTTCCTTTAGATCACGGTACATTTTTGTACTTCCTGGATGAATGGAATACTTCGAATTGTGCGCATCTCGCATTATTTCTTCTTTCAGTTCTGCCACATTAGGGATCCAATTCTTGATGCAAAGCATAGAATTCCTTCGTTATCCTTCTGGGTTGTAATTTCTTCTCCAGTTAAGTCGTCATCTTGACTCATCACTTCTTCTTGACAGCGTCGAATCTTCTCTAGTAATTCTGGTTGAAAAGTCATAGCATAGATAGCTTTAGTAGATTCATTGGGAACACGAATTTCAATTTCCAACTTGTCAAATTCCTTGGCTAATTCTTCACATGAAGTAACAGATTCAATCTTTCTTTCCGGCTCAGCGCATCTGCCACAACATTCGCTTTCCCTGGATGATAATTGATCGTAACATCGTAATCGTTAATTAATTCCAGCCATCGGTGTTGTCTCATGTTCAGTTCCTTCTGCGTAAAGATGTACTTCAGACTCTTATGATTCGTGTAGATTTCACATTTCTCACCATAGAGATAGTGTCTCCAAAGTTTCAATGCAAATACGATCACTGCTAATTTCAGATCATGCATAGGATATTTTTGTTCATGAGGTTTTAGCAATCTCGAAGCATATGCAATGACGTTACCGTGTTGCATCAGTACACATCCTAATCCACGGTATGAAGCATCGCTGTAAATGACAAAATTTCCATGCTCGTCTGGCAATATGAGTACCGGTGCGGTTACTAATCGATTCTTCAGCTCTTGGAAACTTTCTTCACATTTTCCATCCCATATGAGCTTTTCACTTTTTCGAGTTAATTTGGTCAGTGGCGTTGCTATTTTCGCAAAATCTTTGATAAATCTTCTATTATATCCTGCCAATCCCAAGAAACTTCGAACGTCTGTCGGTGTCTTCGGCCTTTCCCAACTCAACACAACTTCAATCTTCGCTGGATCGACTTGAATGCCTTTTCTACTGACGATGTGCCCTAGAAATTATACTTCCTTCAACCAGAATTCACATTTCAAGAATTTTGCGTACAGTTGCTCCTTCCTTAGAATTTCCAAAGCAATTTTTAAGTGCTCAACATGCTCTTCTTCCCTCTTTGAATAAATCAAGATGTCATCAATAAATACAATCACGAATTTATCCAAGTATCTTTTGAATACCATGTTCATTAGAACCATGAATGATGCTGGTGCGTTGGTCAACCCAAATGCCATTACCAAAAATTTATAATGTCCATATCTAGTATGGAATGCAGTCTTGAGAATATCTTCAGTTTTAATCTTTAATTGATGATAGCCCGATCGCAAATCTATCTTCGAAAACCATGCGGCCCCTTTTAGCTGATCGGACAAATCATCGATTCTCGGTAACGGATACTTATTCTTGATAGTCAGCTTATTCAATTCCCGATAATCAATGCATCATCGTATGCTGCCGTCTTTCTTTTTTCACGAACAATACCGGTGCACCCCACGGGGATACACTGAGTCTTATAATGCATCGATCTAGAAGACCATTTGATACGGAGCTTTTGAAACTGGTTATGTTCCTGGCGCTAAGTCAATCGTAAATTCAATTTCTCGACCTGACGGTAACCCTGGAAGCTCATCTGGAAAGACGTCAGGAAATTCACATACAACTGGAATGTCTTCTATTTTGGGACTTCCCTTCTCGGTATCTAACACGTAGGCTATATACACCTCACATCCCTGTCGAAGCAATCGTTTGGTATTCATTATTGTCAGAAATTTCTTCCGCTGTTTTTTGCATTTGAACATTACCGTTGCATTTTCTGCAGTCCGCAATTTTACTTTCTTGCTCGCGCAATCGATTTGAGCATTATGACAAGCTAACCAATCCATTCCCAAAATGACGTCAAACTCTCCTAGCTTAAAAGGAATCAAGTCTACGGATAAATGATATCCGGCTATTTCTATATCACATGCAGGACATACTCGATCTACTAGGACTTGGTCGTCATTCGCTAATTTTATAATTAACGTCTCGCCCAACCATTAAATTTCGCAATGTAACTTATCAAGGAATTCTTCAGAAATAAATGAACGGGTAGCTCCAGAATCAATTAATACTTTCGAATTGACGGAATTCACCAAAAGCGTACCTGCAATTATACTAGGACTCTACACTACTTCTTTCATTGTCATGTTGAAAGTTTTTTCTCTGGTTTGATTAGGCGGCGGTGGAGGAGGTAATGCCAACACTTTAGGTATGCTAGCTTCCATTGTTGGTCCTTTGCAATTTCTTGCGATATGTCCTTTCTTCCCACACTGGTAGCAAGTAAATTTTGTCTTTCCCGCTGGACATTCGTTAGAATAGTGCCCTTTCTACTTACATTTAAAACACGTCACATCCGCTTTGATACATACACCGGTATGTTTCCGTCCTCAAGTTCTGCAATACGGCACTGAGACTCTGACAATTCCCTGTTGGCTGGGGGCTTGGAAATGATTACCTATTTTCTGGATACCTTGTCCTATCCTTTTAAAATTCAAATTTATCCGGGTTTGAAATCCCGGCTTCCTACTGGAGCGGCTTTGGAAACTTCCCTATTCTCTTTCCTTTTGAGATCTTTCGCTTTCTCCCTCAATAATCAGGGCTTTCTGGACTACGGCGGTATACGTCGTTAATTCAAAAACTGCAACTTGTCCACGGATCCACGGTCGTAATCCTTCTTGAAACCTTTGGACTCGTTTTTCTTCAGTATCAACTTGTTCTGGGACAAACCTAGACAACTCGGTAAATTTGGCTTAATACTCCGTTACGGACATATTTCCCTGCTTCAGTTCCAAAAACTTAATCTTCATTTGATTCTTCACATAGCGAGGAAAATGTTTCTCTAAGAACAGCTCTTTAAACTTATCCCATGCAATAACATCTTCACCTTCTAAAGTCTTTTTAGATTCCCACCAATAATTTGCTTCTCCTTTCAACAAATAACTAGCAAAGTCAGTCTTCTGGTCTTCACCTACCTTCACTAGCGCAAATGCTTTCTCTATTTCTTTCAACAAGTGGTAGCCTTAATAGGATCGGCTGTTCCATCAAATTCCGGAGGTTTAACCGACTGAAACTGTTTGAAAGTACCAATAGGTACAGCTGGTGGCATCTGGGGCTCAGGACGATGTGGCTGTTGTAACATTTACTGTTAAATCTGTTGCTGCTGTTACTGCATCTGTTGTTGTATCATTACCATCTGTTGTTGCATCAGATGGAATATTTGGTTCATGGTATCATTGGTCTGTTCTTCGGAGTTGCTGTTAGAAGTCTCAGTCCTAGTCTTTCTCTTGGGTGCCATTTGCTGATAATAAAACAAGTGATGTCTTTTTAACAGTTTATTAAATAATTGACAGTAGGTAAGAAAACAATTTATCCTGTATTAACAAAATTTGGATAATAGTTCGGAAAAAGAAAAACAGTTTTACTTAATATAAAAACAGGAAGTATAAACAGCTTATGTTAATATAAAGACAGGAAATGTAAGCAGTTAAATGAAATATTTGTTCTCCTTTTTTTTTCTTCGAGAAAATTTAAAGTACGAAAAGCTGTAAAATAATAAAGTAAAGGTATATGCTGTAAAACTGTAAATACTAAAATTTAAATAAAAGAAAATTTGAAAAGTTCATTTTATATATATGTGACACCAGTCTCAGGTGTTAGTGCTTGGTACAAAAAGTCTCGCTCTGCTGGTCACGGCTACTGCTACTAGTAAGATTACTACTACAAGTCAAGCTGCTACTACACACATAAACTACTCACTATGTCATACTAGGCTGCATCTATGTACATTAGTCATCTCTACGGTACCATATGTGGCTGTGCAACATGTGCTACTGACTCTTGTGACCGAACCTTCGGTATCCCTGCACCCTGCTGTGGAGCTCCCAACTGTAACTCTATCTCATGCTCACCCATACCCTCGACTGGAACCATCTGAAATATCTCTGGCTCTGGAACATGTACCGGTATAGGAGGTACTACTGGTGGTGGTGGAAGCTCTGACTCAATCCCTAGTATGAACTGATACTCTACTAGCAATGGAGGTGGAAACATCGGTTCGAAGAACTCTAACGTATCAAACATCTTTATAGGAACATGAACTATCCCTGGCACTGGTGGTGTTGGCTCATGGGTCAATGATGGAGGAGGTGGAAGAGGTGGAAATATATACTCAGATACTGGTGGAACCACTGGTGCAACTGGTCTTGTCACAGTCCTCTCAGATGAACCTGAATATCCTGATGATGCCATCTGATAATATACCAAAGAAAGAAGAAGGGTCACTAAACCATTCTTAAAACTAATACCTTCATATCCTAATTTTATCTAAATCCTAACACTACTCTTCCTAGTTGATTATTCCTATCCTAAGTGATCTCCCTATCTTATCTTAACCCTAATATTCTTGTTTTCAGGGACCAAACCTACAGCTCTGATGCCAAACCTGTAATGCCCTCCAGACCCGGGGTATAAGTCTGGGGGTTACTAGCTAATTACCAAACTTGTGCAACTTGAATAACAAATAATAAAGAAATGTATCTAAACCCCTTTAACACTAACCAGGATCTTTTTAGGTTGAAGTATGAAAACAAGAACCACTAACTACTTTATTACAAACAAAATTCAAAATCTTACAAACTCTCTTTATTACCAACCATTGTCTAACCAGTTTTAAACTAATTTCATTTTTTATTCAAACACACACTAACTATCTACACTCCACCTATTCGGGCAACTCAAAGCTTTCTTCCTGGATTGGGATCAACACCTTGGGTATGAGAGGATCCCGAGGCTTGACCCGCTTCTTTACCACTCGAGTCCTGATGGGTTTCATATTCCTTCTTAACTGAAAACAATAAGGTGAATAACAACAAAAAGGGGTGAGCCAAAAATTGCTCAACAAGTCCGCAAAATATAAACAGTGTTAAAGCAGTATAAATGAATCGATAATCTGGGTACATCTGCAAAGATATAACTACGCGAGAATAGAAAGAAGGCCACTGCTGGCGAATACAAATGAACTAAACTGAACATAAGTTCGCATCTATACCCTGCTGATCAGCCAGGATACAGTGCAGATCTATATCTCACTATATAGATCCAGTCGGGCACCCAGTCACTACGGCCCATCTCAAGGATCCGGTTATGTCCCGGTCCTTAGGATTAAGTAAAATTTAATCCCCAAAATATCACTATCCAGTCCATACCATAGCAACTGGAACAATCGGTATGCTTTGATATATTCAAATCACCAGAATATATCAATCTTTGTGAGTAACAATTGGATTATGAATAAGGAATTCAAAGAAAAGGAGAAATCAAGAATCAAAATAAAATATGAACAAGAGAATAACAAGTGTGTATCAATGTTTATGAACAAGAATCAAAAGAGTGCAAGCGTGATAAGAATCTGAAAAAATATCAATATTCTGAAATTAGAATAGGAGAAAAACTTGCCTTCTGCGCGACTCACTTCAAATATGTCACCTTCGTCTATCACCGACTCAACCTGCCTTGCTGGCTTAGCTTCTGTTAGAGAAATAGACTGGTTTATTCAATTCGTACTTCAATTACGTCTTGAACCAACTTCACATCGTTCTTATTGTCTAACCATGCGCTTATGACTGACTCGTATATTATATATTAACAAGAAAGACTCGATTAACCACATAATACACATTAGCACATAAGCCACATAATCATTTTTATAGTTACAATAATTTTTAGAATCAAAGTCGACTCGCTAATCGCTTAACTAATCATTATCTGACTTGTTTCCTATTTTTCGGAATTTATCGGACTCGTCTCGACACGTGTTTCGGCTGATAATCAAAAAAATAACAAAGTCAACTAATTTCTAGAAGAAATTAGGTTCTAATATTATTTTTAATGAAAATATTTCATTTTTCTGAGTCAAAGGGCTTTCGTTTCGCTCGAATCAGACTAACGGTCTAATTAATATCAATTAAACATAGATAATTCAATTTATTATTCAATATAAATAATTATTACTAATTTTTAAACCCTAAAATAATTTTTAAATAATTATTTAAGAAAAATCAGAACTAAAAATGATTTTTCTATAATTTTTGGATTTAAAATGAATTTATTATGATTTATTAAAAATTATTTGATTAATTATCAAAATATTTAATCATTTTTAAATAATTAATAAATAATTAATAATTAATTAAATAATTAAATCTGATATTTAGAAAATATTTTAGAATTATTTATAATATAAATAAATTAATTAATTAATTAATTAATCAATTTATAAAATAAATAAAACTGATTTTTAAAATTAATAAAAATTAAAATTAAAATCCAGAAACACCTGTCAGAATTCAAACTCTGACAATTTAGGATCAAAGCTGGGTATTCTATACGGGTCAAACAGGTCAATTCCGGGTCATGAAGAACATGACCGGAATTTTCCCAGAAACCGGCCACCGGAGCAGATTCCGGTGAGCCAATTCCTGGCCAAAAACAACATCGTTGGGTGTGTTTTTCACCGGGTTTTCATTCCTGGCAACTACAACAATCTATTCCCGGCCAAAATAAACCAAAAACATCACGGAATCTTCATCTCCGATCACAACCGCCATCAACTCCGACCAAATATCGAACTTTTGATTATGTACATATTACTCGATGATTTATAGTGCAAATCAAAGCTAAAGAACAGTATAATCAAACCCCTAACATTACACATACCAAAGATTCACAGAAATTACAGAGTTGTGATTTGAAAATCGAACATAAACCCTAATAATCGAACTTTGCTATCCATGTATCGTTTGTTCGATTAAACACCATGAATCGATTGCAAATAACATCAGGAAGTTATATCAATCATCAAAATATCATAGTAACCCTAGAATCAAAAAGCCCTAATTCGAACATAAACCCTATAAATCGAAAATCAAAAATGATGCATTAAAACATGAAATTGATGCTAGAAACAGAAAGAACAGATAAAATTCTTCGATTTGGATACTCGAACTGCTTGATTTGATGCTGTATTCAGTTCAAAATCACCGATTGATTCTTCGACCCGCAACTGTTCTACCCGACCCGGTTTGTAGAGAATTTGTGTATTTTCTGATTTTTAATTACTTAATTAATAATAATTAAATAAAAATTAGGCTATTTATAGTAGTAAAATTAATACTCATAGTTAAAATTAAGGCCCTAATTCTACACTTTCTAAAATTAATAAGCCCCTAATTTTATAATTTTTGAGTATTAAAATTTAATTTATAAATATTTTATATATACAAAATATATGCCAAAATTTCCCAAAATTATGAATAATGCAAAAATACAAGGAAATGGTGTAAATGAAAGTCCAATAATTTTATAAAAATAAAAATATGGTTTTTGTGGGGTTTTTAACACCCGATGGGGCCCGGAAAAGTCATTTTTCGCGAAACGAGAAAATTTATAAAATACCTAGATGTTCAGAATAATACGATGGTAAAAGCCGTTTGATGAAAAATAAGGCCCATTGCTTTATTTGAAATAACTGCTTTTAAAACATGATTCGGGTCGTAAAACTTTTGAAATGAAAGCTATGAATGCAAAAATAAAGTATCCGAAAAATGTTTTAAAAATACCGGGACGACACAGAATGCACATAACACATAGCAATTAGGGGTTGACAGTTTATTCCACATAAATGACACCTTAACACACATAATTTATTATAAATATGATATTAGATAAATGTAATTTTCCCAGACGTTACATTGGCTTCTAGATTGATATGCAGAATAGGGTGGCTAATTGTAAATATAAGATGTCTTGTAATTCTGTATAAGTGAAATAGGGTCAAGTGGCAGAAAGGCTCCCGGCGGATGATCTACAAAGGCTCCCGACAGATAATCAACAAGGAATCCGACGGATGACCAACATAGTCCCGACGGATGATTATATTAAAAAGAGCAGTTGACAGACAACACAGTCACATGCGTCGGGTGTTTGCAAATGGAATGTGGCAGCCTAATTGTAGGATTTAGAGAATAAAGAAGCATTACTATTTCCATGTAATTATGAAGATGTACAAAGATGCTAGATAGTGTAATGAAGCAGCATGAAATTAGACTAGAAACCATTTTTGTTTTACTTGTTTGTCTTTTTATCATGTAACTTGGTAGTATATAAACCAAGTGTAGCAAGTAGAACAAATAATCAAGTTAGTAATCATTATTTTTAGAGAGATAGAAAAAAATGTATCTGTTAAGTATCTCTTTGTAATTCTGCAAGTTTACTTATAAGCAGCTGTGTGCTATTCAACCATCACAGAGTTCTCATCTTAATATATATATATATCTGGTGGATAAGTTCAAATCCACCAGAAAGTTTTAAAGCCTTGAGTTTTATTCCTTTGTGTTTGATTTTCATATCTTTATCATTCCGCAACATAGAAAAATCTGCACGGTTATATTATTAAGTAAGAACAGTTTAAAATCAGAAAAAGGAACCAGAATTACATTCAACCCCCCCCTTCTGTAATTCTTGTTGCATTGTTTGGGAATAACAATTGGTATCAGAGCAAGCACTTGAAAAACAAAGAGTTTAAAGATCACAACAACTAACAAGATGAACAAAAAAGATGTTAGAGTAAAGATTCCATTTATGGATAAAGACAACTATCACCATTGGAAGGTGAAGATGCACCTGCATCTCTTATCTCAAGATGAAGCATATGTGGGCTGCATTGAGAAAGGTCCACATGTCCCTATGAGAGCTGCTACAAGAAATAAAACATCAGTCCCAAAACCACAAGCAGAATGGTCAGATCCAGATAAAGAACAAGTTCAAAAGGATAAAAAGGCCATGAACATTGTATTTAATGGTGTTGACAGTGACATGTTTGACACCATCATAAATTGCAAAACTTCTAAGGATGTCTGGGATATAATTCAAGTTATATGTGATGGAACTGAGCAAGTAAGGGAGAACAAGATGCAACTCTTGATTCAGCAATATGAGCATTTCCATAGTGAAGAAGGTGAGTCACTCACTGACATTTTCAGTAGATTCCAAAAACTACTGAATGCTCTAAAACTGCATGGAAGGATCTATCAAACAAAAGACTCAAACCTCAAATTCCTTAGATCTCTGTCAAAGGAATGGAAGCCTATGATAGTCTCACTGAGAAATTCGCAAGATTACAAGGATTTCACCTTGGATAGACTGTATGGTATCCTAAAAACCTATGAGCTTGAAATAGAGAAAGATGAGAAGATGGAGAGAGGAAGAAAGAAGGGAGGATCCATTGCATTGGTTGCTGAGCAAGAAAAGGAGAAGGAGATAAAGGTTGAAGCTATTGATTCTACACCAAACCCTAGAGTTTGTGAAGTCAAGGGAAAAGAGCTAGTAGCTGAATATGAAGACCATCTTAGTAAAGATGACATGGATGACATAGATGAGCATCTTTCTTTTCTATCCAGGAGATTTGCCAAGCTCAAATTCAAGAAGAATTTTAGAGCAGCTAAGCCAAATAGAAACATGCTTGATAAGTCTAAATTCAAGTGTTTCAAATGTGGCTTGGCAGGTCATTTTGCTAGTGAGTGTAGAAAGCCTGATTCTGGTAAAAAGAAGTTTGCGCCTGTTGATTATAATCAGAAATATTTTGAGTTGCTCAAACAAAAGGAAAGGGCTTTCATCACACAAGAGAATGACTGGGTTGCAGACGGATTAGAAGATGATGAAGATACAAGCTATGTCGATCTAGCACTTATGGCCAAGTCAGATGAAACAGAGACCAATTCATCAAGCAATCAGGTAATCACAACAAACCTAGCACATTTATCTAAAGTTGAGTGTAATGATGCCATAAATGACATGTCTACTGAACTATATCACCTGCGTGTTACACTTAAGTCTCTCACCAAAGAAAACAATAAAATTAAAGAGAACAATATGTTTTTAAGTGAGAGAAATAATGTGCTAGAGACTCAATTTATTGAGTTTAAAAAATTGAAAATAGAATGCAAGATTGCTAAGGATGAACTAACTGAATCCTTAAAGAAAGAGGAGATTTTAAGAAAGCAACTTGAATGAGAACATGAAGTAAATAAGGCATGGAAATCATCTAGAGATGTCCATACTCAAATTACTAAAGTTCAAGGTATAGAATCTTTTTATGATGCAGCCAGGAAAAAGAACAAGGAGAAGCTTGATTCCAATCTGGTTGAAGGACATTCAACGAATGTGGATTCGACGAATGATGAAAATTATCCGTCAAATAATCAAAAGGATTATCCGTCGAAAGACAATGAGCCACATCCGTTGAGTGTAAGCAAACCAGTTAGCAAAGCTAAGCTAGCCAAGTTAAATGAAAAATATGGATTAGTTTCGAAGAACTTTGTTCCAGGAGAAACAAGTCAAGTGAATAAGAACAAAAGAGTCAATGTAGGTCATCTTTCTATCAAGCAATTGAATGACAGATTGGAGAAAATTGAAGTGAAAGAAGAGTCAAAAAGGAAAAACAATAGAAATGGGAAAGTAGGAATTAACAAACATAACAGCTACACACCCGATAAATATGCACCAAGAAAAATCTATGTTAAGTGTAACACCCCCAGATCCGGGGTCGGGGATCCGGGTCGTCACGGTCTTTCTTTCCACAATATCACTTCACTTAATTAATAATAATTAACCTTATGCTGTGACCCCACACTAACACACACCACAACCCGTTATAGTCTCAGAGATGAAATTGAAATAAGTACAAGTCTTTGAATCCACAATTTAAAAGTTATTACAACCCAAAATGATTACTTAATAAGTTTACAATTAATTACCATTACCTGCCACAAGTTATAATTATACATAATTGATTCTCAAAAGTAGATGGTCTGATCTACAGATAGGTCTACCTCTACAGCTATAGCAGCTATGACATCAACGGGAAGACGCGGGATGCTTCCCACGCGCTTGCGCTGGGTCTGCTGGAGTCTGGCCATCCTTCCTAACTGTTGTTGTGTGATGAAGAAATAAAGCAAGAGTGAGCCTTACAGCTCGCAAGATAATATATAGTGTAATCAATAATGCAAGTATCTAATAGATAACTTACTGAAAACCTTTATCAAAAGTAAGATAATTACTTACTGGATATAAGCTTAAAGGAAGATGAAGTTACCAAATACTTCACTATACTTATATCATTTATAAGGCTACTTGAACTACCACTGTTCAAAGTATTATAGGTTTTAAAAAAAGTCATCCCATAGATGAGACCACAAGTTAAGACTTGAATAGATTCAATCTTTGAAATATTATTGAATGAAATAAAGTTACGAGATACTTTATTTAGTCCCGATATATATCCACATATATATCTCTTAAACATTTCCTGGAACCTCTGTTATGTAAAGTATGAACAGAGTTTGTAACATCCCATGAATTTTGGAAAGGAAAAGAATTTTGGCATAAACCCGATATCTTGCTGATCAGGCAAAGATACCAATAAGTAACCTTTTCTACTAGTAGATGGATGAATCCCCCACCGGTCATCACCCTGGCCACATAAGGACCTTGTGCTGGACCGCCACCCGGCCTCTTATGCGTTGATGGACTGCCACCCAGCCACTTACACTTTGATAGACCGTACCCCGGCCTGTCGCTTATGCCGACTCAAGTAGATGGGCTTACTTCCCGAACGTTGGGTAAGTAATCAATTCATTTGTTTTCTCAAAACAGCAACCACGTTGCGAATGTAAAATGCACCACAGAGCTGGATCCCCCAGGTTTTGAGCGAGTATTTAAATCCCCTTTGAAAGGAAGATCTTAAATATAAAAATGAGTTTTGGGATCCGCTCTAACTTTTAAAAATCATTTTGAAGACTCGAAAACACTTTAAAGAGTGTTTGAAGTAATGTTGATTTAATGAAGTAAATCAGTCCCAATATATTTAGAAAATATATGAATATTATTATTTAAATAATATTCCCATAGAGAATAATCTTATAAAAATAATCGAAGTAGAAGTTTTAAAACTTATTCTTGAAATGGATATTAAATAACCAAAGATATACTTATATGAAAGTACTATCTTTATTTGAATAATCGAAAATAAGTTTGATTATTGACACCTTATTCTTTAATAAAATAAAGAATATATTTCAGTAATAAGCGGAGTCATAATACCTCGAATGAATATTATAAACAATATTCATTAAATAAAATAAAGGAGTCATACATCCTCAAATGAATATTCAAATAATATTCAATTAATAAAATAAAAGGAGTCATAAGCCCTCGAATGAATATTCGAAATAATATTCAATAATAAAATAAAGTTATCGAATAAACCTTATTCGATTAATAGTTTTGAAAACTATAACCATATATATAGATATAAATAAATATATATATATAAAATCTACTCGGGATCCTCGACTCCCGGTTTTAGAAAATATTTTCACATTTGGGTCCCTATACTAAGGGTATATGCAAATTACTGATATTCTCTAGCATAGGTATTATCAACTGAACCAACAGATATATATGGCAAGAATACGAAATAGGCATGCATATATATACCATATCAGCATGCTTCAATATATCGCAATATTTGCTAATTAACCAACATGCATCTATCGCAAGATAATGCATATACATATATACATCACAACAACAGTATAACGGATATAAAACTTGCCTGAGCGAATGGGGGTGATAAAAGGCTCGGGACGAGTCTGGTAACCTATAAACAACAAGTAAGTTGGAATTAAACCAAAGTCACTTGTAAATCTATACTTTAACTAACTTAGACTCTAACGCTTGTTTTGCGCTTACTGATTCTCTTAAGTCACTCGAGTACCCTCGGCTCCACCATTTTTAATAAATTAACCATTACGAGTTTTAAGGAAATTCTTTCGCGGATGGCTTACCAACTGCCTAACACACTTACCATAATTGTTTCATACATTAATTAACCCTTTTTGGTCTTTAACCTATGTTTCAAAGTAAGGCGAGTGGAAAAGTTTCGTTCGCGAAACATCATTACTTGAAACGGTCGTTTCTCCTAAACCGTGCATCGGAATCAAATGAACTACATATCAAAACGAAGCTCGTAACATGAGCTATCTAAACATGGCAATGGTCAAAATCTAGCAGGGGGTTCTCGGGTCCTAATGTTATGAACAAAAGCAGTCTAAAGTAAATCAGACATTACGACGGCTATATTTACGCGATTTCCCAAATTTAAACCATTCAAAAACCATCACAATTCAACCTCAACCAATTCATACAACCAAAGTCCATCCTTATCACATCATAACAGCCCCAATCAATTCAATATTAACATTTATACTTATGCTTAAGCTTGAATTTAACTATACTTAAGTTCTTTTAACCAAAACAACAAGATTCACCATTCCATTTCACTACCACTCCAACCCACACTCTAAACCACAAGCATTAAGCTACTATATCACCATAATAATCAAAATCATCTTATTATACATAGGAATCTAGGGTTTGGAGATGATATACCTTCCTTGAAGTGGTGGGAGTAGCTAGGAAGCCTTAAGAAGCTTTGAGAAGTCTTATGGATGCTTGGATCTTAAAGGAAAACAAGAAAAAATTCAAGTTAAAACCTTGAAAACACTATTCATTGTCTTCTTCATTGATTTATTGAAGAAGATTGAGAAAGAATTGAAGGCTTAAACTCATGATATAGCCATAACTATGCATAAGGATGATTAGGGAATTAACTCACCAATTTAGGAAGCTTGGATCTTGGATTTTGAAAATTCTTGCCTTTAAAAAGTGAAAAAGCCGAGAGCAAATGAAGAAATAATGCCTTGGTTCCTTTTTGTTTTGATGAAGAATGAATTATTTGGCTTGGTTGGTTGGTTTTGTTTTTGTTTTAGTTAATTACCTATTTAACCTTGGACTTTGTGTGGTTCTCATTCAACCACACCTCCTTCCTTCCCATGTCATGCTTATGTCATGCTATGATGTCATCTTTCCCTCCTTGTCCTCTTCTCATTGGTTGGGTGACATCATCCCCACTAATCTCTTTGATTAACTTCCTAATTGTTTGCCTAATGACCGCTGATCTGTTATACGGTTCGCTTAACTTTCGTTTTCGTTTATCGTTTGAGGGATCATACCCGGGATCTTATTACTTAGGTTCCCTTAACCTTTGTCAATATATTATATTCCTTTTTTGATCCTCTCTTATAATCCTTTAATTTAAATCCTTTTTATCCAGTTACCTTATACTCAATTCTTTCCGTATCTAATGGATTTCCGGGAAAAATCAAAGTGTTCGGAATTGGATTCTGATGATCTTTACATACACTTATATACCATGTAGAGTACTAATAAAATCTCAGAATATCCATAACAGAACCCCTACATAGTGTGGCATGAAAAGTTTTCTCATTCAGCTAAAACACTATTCACAAGGGTTACAAAAAGTTCAAAATTTTGGGGGTTATTACAGTCTCCCCTCCTTAAAAGGATTCCGTCCCGGAATCAAATAGAAAATAAATGGGGGTACTTTTCTAGCATTGCGCTCTCTAGTTCCCAAGTTGATTCTTCCACATTATGATTCTGCCATAGTACTCTGACTAGCTTGATCACTTTGTTCCGAAGCACCTGCTCCTTCTTATCTATAATCCTTACTGGCTTCTCCACGTAAGTCAGATCTGGTTGCATATCCACGTGCTCGTACTCCACTATGTGTCTGGCATCCCGATGATACTTCCTTAGCATTGACACATGGAACACAATATGAACTTGTTGCAAGTTAGGGGGTAAGGCTAGCTCGTAAGCTAACTTTCCAATCCGTCTTAATATCTCAAAAGGTCCAATGTATCTTGGGCTTAGTTTTCCTTTCTTTCCGAACCTCATTAATCCCTTCCAAGGGGATACTTTCAGCAGTACTAAGTCCCCTACTTCATATTCCTTGTCCTTTCGGGCTAGGTCTGCATATTTCTTCTGTCTGTCTTGGGCTGCTACAAGTTGCCCTCTGATAAGATCCACGATATCTATGGTCCTTTGGACCACTTCGGGTCCGAGCATCTTCCGCTCCCCCACTTCATCCCAGTATAAGGGAGATCGACACCTTCTTCCGTACAGGGCCTCATAAGGTGGCATTCCGATGCTAGCATGGAAGCTATTATTATAAGAAAACTCGATCAACGGCAAGTGATCATCCCAACTTCCTTTAAGGTCTATTGCACAGACTCTCAACATATACTCTAGTGTCTGGATGGTCCTTTCATTCTGCCCATCCATCTGGGGATGGTACGCGGTACTCATATTTAACTTGGTCCCCGCACATTCTTGAAAGCTCCTCCAAAATCTGGAGTTGAACCTGGGGTCTCGGTCTGAGATAATGGACGCTGGGACTCCATGTCGCGTCACTATTTCCTTAAGGTAAATGTCCACCAGTCTATCGACTGTGTATCTCTCATTGATAGGAATGAAATGAGCTGACTTTGTCAGTCGCTCTATAATTACCCATATGGCGTCATGATTGGCTTTCGACCTTGGCAAGTCTACAACAAAATCCATCGCTATCTGTTCCCATTTCCATTCGGGAATCTCCAGGGGTCGTAAAAGTCCACTGGGTCTCTGGTGCTCTGCCTTTACCCTTTGGTAAGTCAAACATTTGTTTACCCATTCTGCTACGTCCCTCTTCATGTTGGGCCACCAGTAATATTCCTTCAAATCCCTATACATCTTGGTACTTCCCGGGTGAATGGAATACCTTGAACTATGGCTTTCATCCAAAATCTCAT
Source organism: Apium graveolens (assembly GCF_009905375.1). Classification (NCBI taxonomy): domain Eukaryota; kingdom Viridiplantae; phylum Streptophyta; class Magnoliopsida; order Apiales; family Apiaceae; genus Apium; species Apium graveolens. The sequence goes on from NC_133651.1 coordinate 37,566,440, forward strand.
CTTTAAGCTCTTGAACATTCGGAACCCAAATCCGGTAGGAGTACCTCATTATTCCTTTATCATCTTTCTCAGTATGGATCTCCTCTCCAGTCATTGACTCTCTGCCTTCATTCATTATTTTCTCTTGGCACAATCTGATCTTTTCCAATAACTCTGGCTGCATTGAGATCTCAAAAAGCTTTTCAGTTCCGGTTTCGGTTACCTTTACTTCTATTTCCATTCTCTCAAAATCCCTTATCAATTCTTCCGAAGTCGTTATCATTCTGAGTCTTTCCTTTCTACTAAGGGCGTCAGCCACCACATTGGCTTTCCCTGGATGATAGAGAATCTCACAATCATAGTCCATGATTAGTTCTAACCATCTCCTCTGGCGCATGTTGAGCTCTTTCTGCGTAAATATGTACTTGAGGCTCTTATGGTCTGTGAAAATCTCGCACTTCTCTCCATACAAGTAGTGCCTCCAAATTTTTAAGGCAAATACTATTTCTGCGAGCTCAAGGTCATGAGTAGGATATCTAATCTCGTATTCCTTCAGTTGTCTCGACGTATACGCAATCACTTTACCGTGCTGCATAAGCACACACCCTAATCCTTTGTGCGACGCGTAACTATATATCACAAAATCTCCTTTTCCGTCCGGCAATGCCAACACTGGGGCCGTTACCAACCTTTTCTTTAATTCCTGAAAACTGTTCTCACATTTCTCCGTCCATTCAAACTTCTCTGTCTTACGAGTAAGTCGTGTCAAAGGGGCTGCGATCTTCGCAAAGTCCTGTACAAATCTACGATAGTAGCCGGCCAATCCTATGAAACTTCTTACCTCTGTGGGTGTGGTTGGCCTTTCCCAATTCGAGACCGCCTCTATCTTGGAGGGGTCGACCAATACTCCTTCTTTATTGATCACATGTCCTAAAAATTGTACTTCATTCCGCCAGAATTCACACTTCGAGAATTTGGCATACAATTGTTCCTCTCTGAGTATTCCTAGAGCTATTCTCAAATGCTCTGCATGTTCTCCCTCAGTCCTTGAGTAGATCAAAATATCATCGATAAAAACTATCACACACTTGTCCAAGTACTTCTTAAATACTCTATTCATTAAGTCCATGAAAGCCGCTGGGGCGTTGGTTAATCCAAAGGATATTACCAAGAACTCATAATGCCCATACCTGGTACGGAACGCTGTCTTGGAAATATCTTTGGGTTTAATCTTTAGTTGGTGATATCCAGTTCTCAGGTTGATCTTGGAAAAATAAACAGCATCCTTTAGCTGGTCGAACAGATCGTCTATTCTAGGTAATGGGTACCTGTTCTTTATGGTTAGCTTGTTCAACTCTCGATAGTCGATGCACAGCCTCATGCTCCCATCTTTCTTCTTAACAAATAAAACTGGTGCTCTCCACGGAGACACACTGGGTCTTATCATACCCTTATCCAAGAGTTCCTGCAATTGGATAGTTAATTCCTTCATTTCTAATGGGGCTAACCGGTAAGGTGCTTTTGAAACTGGCGCCGTCCCGGGGGCCAATTCAATAGCAAATTCAATCACTCTATCGGGTGGTAATCCCGGAAGGTCTTGTGGGAATACATCTTCAAATTCGTTGACTACTGGAATATCTTGTAAGTTGCGCACCTCCTTCTGTGTGTCCACCACATAGGCTAGGTAGGCCTCATTTCCTTTTCGTAGCATCCTTCTGACCTGGGCCATAGTCAAAAATTTATGCGTCTGCCTCTTTCCTCTAAATATAACTTCTTTCTTCCCTGGGATATTTAACTTAACTTTCTTCCCTTTACAGTCTATCTAAGCATCATTGCTAGATAGCCAGTCCATTCCCAAAATTACATCAAACTCCCCTAATTTAAAAGGAATCAGATCAACACTAAAAGATTGCTCCCCTATGCCTATCTCACAGGCGGGGTGAATCTGGTTAACAGGAATAATTTCATGATTGGCTATTTCTACTTGTAAGGGTTCTATCAAGGGTTCAGCTTTAAGTCTTAATTTACGCGCAAAGTCCCTTGATATAAAAGATTTAGTTGCTCCCGAATCAAATAAAACGTTTACACTGAATGAATTTAGAGAAAGGGTACCTGCTATCACATCTGAATCTTTCATAGCATCCTGGACTGTCATGTTGAAAGTCCTTGCGGTAGGTGCCTTATTAGAAGCAGCCCTGCTTGCTCCCGAAGCTGCTGATTTGTTCATTGGGCATTCCCTCTTCCAATGACCCGGGCGTCCACACTGATGACAAGTGGTGGATGGGCGGGTAATGGGGGTTGGCGAAGTGCACTTGTCCGAATAGTGACCCTCTCGACCACACATGAAGCAGATTACCGGCTTTCCCTTACATTCCCCAGAATGCATCCTTCCACAAGTATTACAGGCTGGAAATGGGGGTCGAGACTGGTTGGAATAGGACATTCTTGACTTCTGGCCACTCTGGCTCACATTCACGCTCATGGGCCGCTTAAACCCAGTGTTCCTTCCCGGTAGGGACACTGCTCCTCGATTAAATCTAGTTGGGAAGCTCCTTCCTGCGGAACCTCCACCCATGCTCATACTTTTCCTCTTTATTCCCTTCTTCTCCCTTTCCTTCTGCATATGTTCACTTCCGGCTTCTACAATCGTTGCCTTTTGCACCAGAGTGGCATAATCCGTAAGCTCAAGGATTACCACCCTATTCTGAATCCACGGTTTCAGTCCCTGCTGAAATTCCTAGCTTACTTTTCCTCGGTGCTCACAAACTCTGGCACAAACCTTGATAACTCAGTAAATTTCGCTTCGTACTCTGCTACATACAAGTTATTCTGCTTTAGCTCCAAGAACTTGAGCTCCATCTGGTTTTCCATAAACCTCGGGAAATACTTTCCCAGAAACAACTGACTGAATCTCTCCCAGGTTATAATAGCATCTGTCTCCATGTTTTTCTTGGCCTCCCACCAGTAGTTAGCCTCTCCTTTCAGAAGGTAGGTAGCAAATACAGTCTTCTATGCCTCATCGGTACTCAGAATCTCAAAGGATTTCTCCATTTCCTTTAACCATGCCCTTGCCTCAACTGGGTCGGCTGATCCGTGGAACTCAGGGGGCTTAAGGGACTTAAAAGCCCTGAAAGAGTTTGCCACAACATTGTTATTTCCTTGAGGGGGTGGGTTGGGTTGACGTTCCAAGTTCTGCCTTAGTAGTTGCATGAACTGGCCCATGGGATCCATGCCTGGGTTTGGTACTGGTTGCTCAACCTCAGTTTCTCCTTCTTCAGCCTCTATCTCAAATCCCTCAACATCATAGGTTTCCTCTTCCTCTTCATACAGGGAGTCATCCTGTTCCACATAATCCTCATCTTCCTCTTCACTGTGTTCCTGGTTTCTATTGTCCTGATTATGGCTTCCCTGGTCCTCAGATCCAGGGTTTGCCCTAGTTCCAATCTTTCTTGGCGGCATGATTCTGATAAAAAATATTATTGGGAAATTCAACGTTAGGTCACAATCATATACAACATTGTGTCTTGCACAGCTCTTATAATGGGGAGAAACTATATCACAATTCTATTATTTTATGACAGTTCTAATACGAAGTGCAGTAATAATAATGATAAAAACAGTGATCTCGCCACTAAGGAACTGAACCGAAAGGAAACAAATATATACATAATGCGAGAAATACATAGTTTGATCTGGTCAAAAGTACAACAGTGCTACAGCCATCTATCCCAAAAGTGATACACAAGAGTCGATCTGTCTAGTCAGAAAAAGGGATGCTATATACAAGTCAACTATCCCGGAAAATTGGCTCTTACTATGGCCTCGGCTAACTAGACAACTAGACTATCCCATCGTCAGTCCTGAATCACACACCGGAGCGGGTCAGCTCCCATACCCTTTCCATCGCACGACGGAAGATATAGTCGGCCTGCCGCCTGGAGATCCTACCATGCCTGTCCCCCTGGAGAGATCTGAGTCTCGCTCAGGATGTGAGCTCTATCCCCGTAAGCTCCCTCCGCAAGGATCGGGGTATAGAAGCCCTAGTCTCATAAGCTCGGGTACGTCTACCCGCCCTCTCCGCATCCAACTCCCTCCTGGCCTCATCCAGTCGGGCCTCAGCAACAGCCAATCGGGTCCTCAGTACATCCTGCACATAGCCATGGGCTAACAAAGACTGCCTGTGGGCAGGGTCAAGAGGTGGTGAATCCGGAGCCGCTGGGGGTGCCTCCTCGGTCTGCCTAGACTCGGAAGTATGGGTCTCTGAGCTGTCATCATAAGGGATCCAAGATAGTGGTGGAGGGGTAGGAGCTCTGACCACCGGAAGTGTGGGTAAAGGGGTACCAGCATACACTACCATAGGTCCGACACGCTCCTCAGCTACTGGGACCTCATCCGGGTCCTCCTCATCTGGAATAGCAATGACCTCTGTCTCTGACTCCTCTGAGGGGTCCTCCTCATCCTCCTCCATCTCAGGCTCCTCCTGATCCTCAACATCTAACAGTGCCTCATCATGCTCACGCTCGAACATCTCCGGGTCCTCTATCTCAGGCGCCTACACATTAAACGAGCTAAGTTACTATCATGATACTTATAAGGGTTCCCGTAAGGGTTTTAACTGTCAGCACTACTTTAAGTAGTCCGACCATGAACTTGGCAAGAGTTCTTATTATCTTTGTGAGTTTGTTATTATATCGTCGCATCATCTCTAAGGTTTATAACGCTTAGCTCTGATACCATTTCTGTAACACCCCCAGATCCGGGGTCGGGGATCCGGGTCATCACGGTCCTTCTTTCCACAATATCACTTCACTTAATTAATAATAATTAACCTTATGCTGTGACCCCACACTAACACACACCACAACCCGTTATAGTCTCAGAGATGAAATTGAAATAAGTACAGGTCTTTGAATCCACAATTTAAAAGTTATTACAACCCAAAATGATTACTTAATAAGTTTACAATTAATTGCCATTACCTGCCACAAGTTATAATTATACATAATTGATTCTCAAAAGTAGATGGTCTGATCTACAGATAGGTCTACCTCTGCAGCTATAGCAGCTATGACATCAACGGGAAGACGCGGGACGCTTCCCACGCGCTTGCGCTGGGTCTGCTGGAGTCTGGCCATCCTTCCTAACTGTTGTTGTGTGATGAAGAAATAAAGCAAGAGTGAGCCTTACAGCTCGCAAGATAATATAATTACTTACTGGATATAAGCTTAAAGGAAGATGAAGTTACCAAATACTTCACTATACTTATATCATTTATAAGGCTACTTAAACTACCACTGTTCAAAGTATTATAGGTTTTAAAAAAGTCATCCCATAGATGAGACCACAAGTTAAGACTTGAATAGATTCAATCTTTGAAATATTATTGAATGAAATAAAGTTACGAGATACTTTATTTAGTCCCGATATATATCCACATATATATCTCTTAAACATTTCCTGGAACCTCTATTATGTAAAGTATGAACAGAGTTTGTAACATCCCATGAATTTTGGAAAGGAAAAGAATTTTGGCATAAACCCGATATCTTGCTGATCAGGCAAAGATACCAATAAGTAACCTTTTCTACTAGTAGATGGATGAATCCCCCACCGGTCATCACCCTGGCCACATAAGGACCTTGTGCTGGACCGCCACCCGGCCTCTTACGCGTTGATGGACTGCCACCCAGCCACTTACACTTTGATAGACCGTACCCCGGCCGGTCGCTTATGCCGACTCAAGTAGATGGGCTTACTTCCCGAACGTTGGGTAAGTAATCAATTCATTTGTTTTCTCAAAACAGCAACCACGTTGCGAATGTAAAATGCACCACAGAGCTGGATCCCCCAGGTTTTGAGCGAGTATTTAAATCCCCTTTGAAAGGAAGATCTTAAATATAAAAATGAGTTTTGGGATCCACTCTAACTTTTAAAAATCATTTTGAAGACTCGAAAATACTTTAAAGAGTGTTTGGAGTAATGAAGTAAATCAGTCCCAATATATTTAGAAAATATATGAATATTATTATTTAAATAATATTCCCATAGAGAATAATCTTATAAAAATAATCGAAGTAGAAGTTTTAAAACTTATTATTGAAATGGATATTAAATAACCAAAGATATACTTATATGAAAGTACTATCTTTATTTGAATAATCGAAAATAAGTTTGATTATTGACACCTTATTCTTTAATAAAATAAAGAATATATTTCAGTAATAAGCGGAGTCATAATACCTCGAATGAATATTATAAACAATATTCATTAAATAAAATAAAGGAGTCATACATCCTCAAATGAATATTCAAATAATATTCAATTAATAAAATAAAAGGAGTCATAAGCCCTCGAATGAATATTCGAAATAATATTCAATAATAAAATAAAGTTATCGAATAAACCTTATTCGATTAATAGTTTTGAAAACTATAACAATATATATATATATATAAATATATATATATAAAATCTACTCGGGATCCTCGACTCCCGGTTTTAGAAAATGTTTTCACCTTTGGGTCCCTATACTAAGGGTATATGCAAATTACTGCTATTCTCTAGCATAGGTATTATCAACTGAACCAACAGATATATATGGCAAGAATACGAAACAGGCATGCATATATATACCATATCAGCATGCTTCAATATATCGCAACATTTGCTAATTAACCAACATGCATCTATCGCAAGATAATGCATATACATATATACATCACAACAACAGTATAACGGATAGAAAACTTGCCTGAGCGACTGGGGGTGATAAAAGGCTCGAGATGAGTCTGGTAACCTATAAACAACAAGTAAGTTGGAATTAAACCAAAGTCACTTGTAAATCTATACTTTAACTAACTTAGACTCTAACGCTTGTTTTGCGCTTACTGATTCTCTTAAGTCACTCGAGTACCCTCGGCTCCACCATTTTTAATAAATTAACCATTACGAGTTTTAAGGCAATTCTTTCGCGGATGGCTTACCAACTTCCTAACACACTTACCATAATTGTTTCATACATTAATTAACCCTTTTTGGTCTTTAACCTATGTTTCAAAGTAAGGCGAGGGGAAAAGTTTTGTTCGCGAAACGCCGTTACTTGAAACGGTCGTTTCTCCTAAACCGTGCATCGGAATTGAACGAACTACATATCAAAACGAAGCTCGTAACATGAGCTATCTAAACATGGCAATGGTCAAAATCTATCAGGGGGTTCTCGGGTCCTAATGTTATGAACAAAAGCAGTCTAAAGTAAATCAGACATTACGACGGCTACGTTTACGCGATTTCCCAAATTTATACCATTCAAAAACCATCACAATTCAACCTCAACCCATTCATACAACCAAAGTCCATCCTTATCACATCATAACAGCCCCAATCAATTCAATATTAACATTTATACTTATGCCTAAGCTTGAATTTAACTATACTTAAGTTCTTTTAACCAAAACAACAAGATTCACCATTCCATTTCACTACCACTCCAACCCACACTCTAAACCACAAGCATTAAGCTACTATATCACCATAATAATCAAAATCATCTTTTTATACATAGGAATCTAGGGTTTGGAGATGATATACCTTCCTTGAAGTGGTGGGAGTAGCTAGGAAGCCTTAAGAAGCTTTGAGAAGTCTTATGGATGCTTGGATCTTAAAGGAAAACAAGAAAAAATTCAAGTTAAAACCTTGAAAACACTATTCATTGTCTTCTTCATTGATTTATTGAAGAAGATTGAGAAAGAATTGAAGGCTTAAACTCATGATATAGCCATAACTATGCATAAGGATGATTAGGGAATTAACTCACCAATTTAGGAAGCTTGGATCTTGGATTTTGAAAATTCTTGCCTTTAAAAAGTGAAAAAGCCGAGAGCAAATGAAGAAATAATGCCTTGGTTCCTTTTTGTTTTGATGAAGAATGAATTATTTGGCTTGGTTGGTTGGTTTTGTTTTTTTTTAGTTAATTACCTATTTAACCTTGGACTTTGTGTGGTTCTCATTCAACCACACCTCCTTCCTTCCCATGTCATGCTTATGTCATGCTATGATGTCATCTTTCCCTCCTTGTCCTCTTCTCATTGGTTGGGTGACATCATCCCCACTAATCTCTTTAATTAACTTCCTAATTGTTTGCCTAATGACCGCTGATCTGTTATACGGTTCGCTTAACTTTCGTTTTCGTTTATCGTTTGAGGGATCATACCCGGGATCTTATTACTTAGGTTCCCTTAACCTTTGTCAATATATTATATTCCTTTTTTGATCCTCTCTTATAATCCTTTAATTTAAATCCTTTTTATCCAGTTACCTTATACTCAATTCTTTCCGTATCTAATGGATTTCCGGGAAAAATCAAAGTGTTCGGAATTGGATTCTGATGATCTTTACATACACTTATATACCATGTAGAGTACTAATAAAATCTCAGAATATCCATAACAGAACCCCTACATAGTGTGGCATGAAAAGTTTTCTCATTCAGCTAAAACACTATTCACAAGGGTTATAAAAAGTTCAAAATTTTGGGGGTTATTACATTAAGTGTGGTAGTGTTAATCATTTGTCTATTAATTGCAAACTTGTTATGCCTACTCTTATGTCTGCACCACCTTCATTTTCCAGCATGCCTACAATGCATGTTAATGTTATGCCTGCACACAATTTGAATGCACAGTATGCTAACATGCCATTTTCATAAAATCCATATTATGTTGCATTTAGTATGCCACAAATGCCATTTGCATGCCTTACTGGAATAACATGTTTGCACAAAGTATGCCTTTTCATGTTAACCAACCTGTGCATGATAATTCTGCAATGATGAATGGTTTTAAAGGTCCAACTCAAATGACAAAGGATGAATCTTAAATACCCAAGTCAAATGAGGTCAAACCTAAGAAACCAAAGAAAAAGGCTAACAAGGCAGGACCCAAGGAAACTTGGGTACCAAAATCAACTTGATTTGATTTTGATGTGTGCAGGGAAACAGAAAAAATCTTTGGTATTTGGATAGTGGGTGCTCAAGGCACATGATAGGAGATTCTACCCTGCTCACTGAGTTCAAGGAAAGAGCTAGCCCAAGTATCACTTTTAAAGATGACAGCAAGGGTTATACTATGGGATATGGCTTGATTTCAAAAGACAATGTCATCATTGGGAAGTTGCCCTAGTGGATGGTCTCATGCACAATCTATTGAGTATCATCCAGGTTTTTGATAGGGGCAACTCAGTTACTTTTAATGTAGAAGCCTGTGTTGTGACTGACAAGAAGAGCAACAAAGTGGTTCTCACTAGAGTAAGAAAAGCCAATGTGTATCTAGCTGACTTCAACTCAACAAATGCAGAATGTGTAACTTGTCTTCTCAGTAAAGCAAGTCAAGATGAAAGTTGGCTATGGCACAAGAAGTTGTCCCTTCTAAACTTCAAGACCAAGAATGAGCTAGTCAAGAAAGGTTTGGTTAGAGGTATTCCTCAAGTGGAGTTTTCAAATGATGGATTGTGTGATGCCTGCCAGAAAGATAAGCAGATTAAAGCACCATTCAAAAGGAAGCTTGAATCATCTATTGAAGAACCTTTACAATTACGTCACATGGACTTGTTTGGACCAGTAAATGTATTGTCTATCTCAAAGAAGAGATATTGCCTAGTAATCGTGGATGATTTTTCAAAGTTCTCTTGGACATATTTTCTAAAATCCAAAGATGAGGCTAGTGAAATCATCACCAATCATATAAGGCAAGTTAACAATCATCCTGAATTCAAGGTTAGAAGAATCAGGAGTGAAAATGGAACTGAGTTCAAGAACTCTTTTATAAGAGTGTTTTGTGAAGAGTATGAAATCATGCATGAGTTTTATGCAGCAAGAACTCCACAATAAAATGGTGTGGTGGAAAGAAAGAATAGATCACTCATTAAAGCTACAAGAACAAAGCTTGAAGAATCAAGGCTTCCAACTTACTTTTAGGCAGAAGCTGTGATCACAACATGTTATACTTGGAATATCTCCTTGATCAATCAAGCAAAAGGCATGACTCCATATCAGATATTCAAGAACAGGAAGCAACTTTAAACTTTATTCATGTCTTTGGATGCAAATGCTACATTCTAAGGAATCAAACTTAACAGCATGGAAAGTTTGATGCTAAAGCAGATGAAGGAATTTTTGTTGGATATGATGTTGCAAAATCATATAGATTCTACAATCTTAGAATCAAACATTGTTATGGAATCTGTACATGTTGTGTTTGATGATAAGAATATTAAAGGACTAAAAGATGAAGGTTTCCATGATAGCCTCAAATTTGACAATGTTGAGATAATTTATGATGATAGTGATGATGATAGTGATCAAGAAATAGTGGCTAAGGATAATACAGAAAGTCTATCTTCAATGATGCACAAAATTCAGCATCGGTTGTAACACCCCCAAATCCGGGGTCGAGGATTCGGGTTGTCACGAGTTCCATTTCCCTTATCAATACTTAATCTTAAAAGTCAACCAACTACTGCGTACTGTGACCCCACAATATATACACATACACCACAAGTTATAGTCTCAGAGATGAATACCAAAAATAACATAAGTCATGTTATTCCACAATTATAAGTCATTACACCTCAAAAGGGTTTCTGAATACATTTACATATTCTTTGCCATTATTACAATTCATAATATACTTAAGTCTGGTACATCAATAGTTGAAAACTTAGCCTATTGGTAATTTCTACCTCAGCTACAGCGGCATCAACGCTTCCAGAAAGCTGCGGAACGTTTCCTATCCGCTTGCGAATTGGGAGCTTGGTCCTGTTCATCTTGTCTATCTGATGTTGTGTGATGAAAGAAGAAAGCAAGGGTGAGCAACAAGCCCACCGAAATAATATGTATAATAATTTTTAATATATGAGCATTCTCATAGTACTCATGAAAGTCTTGGTCAAAAGAAATGAACCAAGCTGATATCTTAACGCGACCAAGTCGCAAAATATTCAGTATATATATACATATATATATATATACTTTTCACAATATTTGAAATCCTCTGACATGTATAACATCCACAGAGTTCCAGTTTATAACAGTATTAAAATATCGTTGCAAGGTGATCTCATATATCTACCCTTGTCTCAACGTTTTTCTGAAACCTTTGTCATTCATAAGACAATAATTAACTAGATATAAGTTTAAAAGATGAAGTTACAAGATACTCCAATATACTTATATCTTTTCTGAATACTACTTGAACTACCACCGTTCAATGTATAAATAGTTCATCCCATAGATTAAGCTACAAGACAAAACTTGTATAGAATCAATCTTTAAAATATCATCAAAATAAAATGAAGTTATGAGATACTTCATTTGATGCAAACATCATTTTAAAAACTTGACCCTGCCAACACTCAACAATCGCCCAACTGTAGCCTTTCTATCCAAGTGCTCTGGGTAGTGTTGCAGAAATATCCAATTGGATGATGAACTCATTACGGGAGTTTGCCGCGCCAGGAAGACCACTTACGATGATCAGTCGTAGTAGTGCAACCCCACCATTTTCTACATGTAGAGGAGAACCTGTCGGATTTACTTGTCAACCGAACACTGGACTCCTAAGGAATGAACCGTCTTAGCGGAACTTTCAGGCCATTTGGGCCAATATAATAAGGCTGGGCCGGCGCCACTCGACCACTTACGCCACTCCTAGTTCAGATGAAATCCATGACTCTGAAACGTAAAGCTCGTTCCCCCTTTCCCCAAGTAGAAACTTGTTGATACGGCTCCACCAAGAAGTCGTATCTAGTTGGAAAGGAGAACTCGCCGATATTTCCCAGGCGATGCCTGTTAATGGATTAACTTGTTCCAAGAATTTTACTTCCCGAGTGTTGGGTAAGTAATCAAAAATTCTTTTATCAAAATAGCAACCTTGTTGCGAATCTACAATACACCACAGAGCCGGATCCCTCAGGTTTTGAGCGAGTATTTAAATCCCCTTCGAAAGGAGGATCTTAAATATAAAAATGAGTTTTGGGATCCGCTCTAACTTTTAAAATCATTTTGAAGACTCGCAAAACATTTTTAAGAATGTTTGGAGTGATGCCGATTTAATAAAATAAATCAGTCCCAATATATTAAGAAATATCTGAATATTATTATTTAAATAATATTCTCATAAAGAATAATCTTTATAAAAATAATTGAAGTAGAAGTTTTAAAACTTATACTTGCAATGAATATTAAATAACCAAAGATATACTTATACGAAAGTACTATCTTTATTTGAATAATCAAAAGTGAGTTTGATGATCGACACATTATTCCTTAATAAAATAAAGAATAATAATTAGTAATTAATCGGAGTCATAAGTCCTCGAATGAATATTCAAAATAATATTCATTAATAAAATAAAAGGGGTCATAAGCCCTCGAATGAATATTCAAAATAATATTCAATAATAAAATAAACGGAGTCATAAGCCCTCGAATAAATATTCAAAATAATATTCATTAATAAAATAAATGGAGTCATAAGCCCTCGAATGAATATTCAAAATAATATTCATTAATAAAATAAATGGGGTCATAAGCCCTCGAATGAATATTCAAAATAATATTCATTAATAAAATAAACGGAGTCATAAGCCCTCGAATGAATATTCAAAATAATATTCAATAATAAAATAAACGGAGTTATAAGCCCTCGAATAAATATTCAAAATAATATTCATTAATAAAATAAACGGGGTCATAAGCCCTCAAATGAATATTCAAAATAATATTCATTAATAAAATAAACGGAGTCATATGTCCTCGAATAAATATTCAAATAATATTCATTAAGTGAAATAAAGTTATCGAATAAACCTTATTCGAATAATAGTTTTGAAAACTATTTATATATATATAAATATATATATATATATATATAATATAATCGGGAACATCGTCTCCCGGTTTAGAAAATATGTTCACATTTGGGTCCCCTATACTAATGGTATACGCAACTACTGCTTATCTCTAGCATAGATATTATGCAACTTATAAGCAATTGAATCAACAATTAGATATCAAGATTACGAAACAAACATGCATATATACCATATAAGCATGCTCCAATATATCGCAAAATTTGCTAATAACAATCATGCACTTATCACAAGATAATGCATATACATATATTTACATCACAACAACAGTATAACGGGTAGAAAACTTGTCTGAGTGCTCCGGGGTAGACTTAAGCTTAGAGTGGGTCCGGTAACCTATGAACAACAACATAAGCCGGAATTAAACCACGGTCGCTTAAGAAACTAGACTTTATCCAATTGAACCCTAACGTTTGCTTATGGTCATTTTATAAGCTTAACAAATCACATAAGTCATTCGAGTACCCTCGGCTCCACCATTTTTAATAAATTAACCATTAAGAGTTTTAATGCGATTCTTTCGCGAGTGCCTTACCAACTGCCTAATCCACTTTACATAATTGTTTCATACTCCAATTAGTCATTTAAGGGCCTTAACCAAGGTTTCAAAGTAAGGCGAGGGGTAATGGTTCGTTCGCGAAACGCCGTTAATTAAAACGGTCATTTCTCCTAAACCGTACCTCGGATTCAAGCGAACCACATATCAAAACGAAGCTCGTAACATGAACTATCTAAAAATAGCAATGGTCAGAATCTTACAGAGAGTTCACGGGTCCTAAAGTTAAGAACAAAAACAGTCTAAGATAAATCGGGCATTACGACGGCTATGTTTACGCGATTACCAATTTTCTCACTACACCAAAACCTCACCAAACAACCCCCAATCATTAACACATCAAAACCTCAACTAAATAATGCTATACCAGTCCTTATTGTCCAGATTCTTCATCTCAACCAACCACAATCAAGTTCTATTAACTTTAATAAGATTCATTCACCAAATCACTCCAAATTCAAATCAAACTACTAATAATCAAAGTTCATGCTTCTCATTTAGAAAACCAACCATCAAACTCACTAATAATCAAAGTAAAGGCTAGGTTTTGAAGTTTATACCTTCCTTGGGAGGTGTTAAGTTTCTAGGAAGCCTTAGGGAGCCTCCTACAAGCTTGATCTTTCCAAAGAAATCAAGAACACAAAGTTAGGCTTTGAAATTTCTAAAAGTCCGATTTAAAGAACTGTAAAACTGAGGGTCTTACCATGCTTATTTGGATGAGACTTGTGAACAATAGTTGTAGGCCATCTCAATACCTTTCCAACGAGCTATAGAACACAACATTTGAGTGAGAATTGAAGGAGATACAACAGTTTTAATGTGCTGGTTCTGTTTTGGCCGAGAGCAATGGAAATGGGGGAGAAAAAAAGCTTGCTTGTGTTGACTTATTTTGTGGTATAAATGGAATGGTAGGTGGATATTTGTTTGGCTAACTCTTGGTTAGTTAGTAGAAAGTGATGTAAGCAAGCCTATGTCACCACTTGCATCACTCTTGCCACTTGTCCTCTTCTTATGGTGGAAGCTTTTCATTAAGCTTAATCCTTGTTAATTAGGTGCTTTAATACTTGTATTATCCTTGCTAATACCCTAGCTACTTGCCCAAGCTTGATCCTTAGTCTTTTAATTGCTTTACGACTCGTTTATTATTCATTCTCGTTGATCGTTTGAGGGATCATATCCGGGATCTTATTACTTGGGTTCCCCTAAACCTTTCTCAACATTTTATATTCCTTTTATGATCCTCTCTTATAACCCTTGAATTTAAATCATTTTAATCATGTTACCTTATACTCAATTCTTTCGGTATCTGGTGGATTTTTGGGAAAAATCAAAGTGTCCGGATTCGAATTCTAATGACCTTTACATACACTCATTTACTTTATGGAATACTAATACGATCTTAGAATTTCCATAACAGTACTCCTATATAACGTGGTCTGATAATTTTCCTTAATCAGCATTGTCAGCAAAAGTTACTATTCATCCGGGTTTCAAAAATTTCCAAAAATTGGGGTTATTACAGTCTCCCCTCCCTAAAAGGATTCCGTCCCGGAATCAGATAGAAAACCGTTGGGGATACTTTTCTAGCATTGCACTTTCTAACTCCCAAGTCAATTTTTCCCACATGGTGGTTCTACCACCAAACTCGGTCTAGTTTGATAACCCTACTCCTAAGAACTTAATCCCTTTCCATCTATAACCCTTCCTAGTTGCTCCATATAGGTTACGCCTGGTTGCATGTCTATGCGCTCATATGCCCTTATTTGTCTGGCATCCGGATTACACTTCCTTAACATTGATATGTGAAACACGTTATGAACTTGCTACAGGTTCGGGAATAGGGCTAGCTCATATGCTAACTTCCCAATACGTCTTAATATCTCCAAGGGTCCAACAAATCGTGGACTTAACTTTCCTTTCTTTCCGAACCTCATCAATCCTTTCCAAGGCTTTCCAAGGGGATACCTTTCACAATACTAGGTCCCCTACTTCATACTCCTTGTCCTTTCGTTATCAAATCAGCATACTTTTTATGTCCATCTTGGGCTACTACCAGTCGTCCTATGATTAGATCTATTATATCCTTGGTCCTTTGGACCACTGCTGGTCTGAGCATCTTGCGCTCTGCAACTTCATCCTATCATAAGGGAGATCGACATTGTCTTCCCTCAAGGATCTCATAAGGCGATACCTCGATACTGACATACGATCGATTATCGTGAGATAACTTAATCCGCGTTAAGTGATCATTCCAAATTCTTTCAAGTTTATTGCACCGGCTCTCATCATAGCTTCTAGCATTATAGCTTTTGCTTCTCACTACCCATTGTTTTCCAGTTCGTAGTCGTTACTATCTTCCGTACATAATACTATACTGGTTACACTTTTGCTTGTTAGCATTCTATAACGTTTTAATAACCGCGTCAACCTTAGTATCATGAACACGTTAGATTCGGAATACCACCGCACTGATACTACTTCCATCTTCGAAAGCTTGATCTATCGTATGGAAGTAAAAGATTTTATTGAGAGATCACTATGATCATGAACACTTGTTCTATTGCATAGTTAGTACAGAAGGTGGCCAGCCTTTAGTACTTGACAAGCAATTAAACAACATGTGGTATCCTACTAGGCTTCTATCACACAGATAGATAGTCATTCGGCAATACCTCCCCTTCTGGAAGGGTTGTTCTTCTCAGCTTATACAAAATGAAAAGGAGAGAAAAGAACGAATTGAAGAGAATTGTATATGAAAAAAATACTGCCACAAATATCTGGCTTGGAATCTACCTCTGAACTATAGAGGTTTGTCATAGGAGAACAAAACATATGTGTATATATATCAACATCAAGTATTATAGCATCGCATTTCACGTGCCAGAATATTTACTATTCCGTCCATCATTCTATGGACCCATGCTCTTCCTTGAGCTTATACACAATCACCCTTGAAACTCCCTAGACAACGAAATCAAATCTGGGATTTCATTCTAGACCTCATCGTTACTAGAATCCATTTCTATACCACAACCTTCTTTGTATGGGTAATACTACTCTTTATCGATAAGAAGGAATAAATATATCATAGGTAAATATTTGGCTTAGTCGGTCTATCATTAATAACTTATACATCACCACGACCCGATTAGTTGTACTCAATCTCAACATCCATTCCAATACAACTCTCACAGTTGCAATCGACTCTTTACTCGCAGAATCATTGCTGCATTACTATGGTCCGCCGCTGACCTACTGTCGTCATTCATTTTCCATGAAATCTTAATAGCTAACCATACAGAGTTCATACATGTCGTATAGAATTCTTCTAAGGAGGTAACATAATCACCATTCATGATTCATGAAGAACATTCCAGATCCTGACGTACATACATGACATTAAGCAGATAAAATTGTAGAAGAATTTCAATCAAAGCAACGATAGCAGGTTAATACCATTCTTAATCATGCCTTCAATAGAAGACTTAACTCAAAGGTTTGTTTAGTCATTTTTGAAACATGGTCCTGGATTATTCTCAATATAGGACCTTCTAGGATAGATAGCTCGCTCATGGCGATTACACGAATTAAACCTTTACCAAACTACTATTACGGTTGGGTATTGCACAGTCATCAGAAGGAATGTCAATCTTCCAAACCATAATACAACCTTCACAGCTTTAACCATCATCACTGTATTCTTTTGGCACAAGCGCCTATAATAATCTTCTTACACTTAAAGTGTCGGCCACCTCTTTGGCCCTTCCTGATAGTAATATTTCCTTACAATCAATGCCATTTTAACCACCTTCACTAAATTTTCTACCTCATTTCCAATCACTGCTTGAGTGAAGATGTTTTCCTTAAAATCTGATGAGTAAAAAAAAATACCACCATTTTTTTTCCATAAGTTATTGCCTCAGTCTTTAGAGGTTAATCACTGTCACGACTGACTCTCAATCATACTTAGAACATCTTTTATCTTAGGCCCTAATTGCCCTGAACAATTTCGACCTTTACTGGTTTGATCCATACTTTCCCGTGGTTTAACACGTGCCCCACTTGGCATCATTATAATTACGTCATATTTCCTTTATCAACATTTTTACTCTTGAGAATTTTGAATATTACCTTTCTCCTTGTAAAACCTCTAAGGTTATCCTTGAATCGTTCCTCCTGTATTCCCTAGATACAGGGCATATCAAGATACCATTTATTAATACCAGAATCATTGTCTATATACTTCTAAAAAATTTCTCCACTGATTCTTACAGGTTGTTATTACCTTAATCCTTTCCAATTCATACTGTCAAAACTTATATTATCCCTATTAAGGGTGAAATGCCAACCTTTATGCATTCCCCTAGGATTTATTTTAAGTTACCGATATTCTATCCTTAATTCCACCTTTAAAAGGTACATGCATCCTTCCATGGATAAATCAAGTCATATATCCCTGATAAGGGTGTCTTATTCAATCCTTCCCACCTCGATAGTATATGCCTAATTTCACAATAACACCTGTATTCAAAATGAGGTCAATCAATATGGCCTCCAAAAGATAACTACGTTTATCTACTTTTCTTGCTTGATTTGGTAACGATAACAAGGATGTTCTGGAAGATATTGGTCGTGTTCAATGTGAACTTCTTCTTAATAATTCCGTATTTACTTTTGTTGTTTATTTCAACAGTCATCTCAATGTTGGGATATCTCTCATACCTGGCGTCTCCCTTCCTGGGTATCAAGCCACCGGTCTTACACTTCACATTCTTGAAGGTCACTTCCTTCATCCAATTTTCCTAATTTCTTACTTCCTTGTCTCCTCAGTCTATCCGCGTCTCAATATTTATCCTTCGAACTATCTCAAGGTTTCCTCAAATCCTCCTAACTTACAGGGGATAAAATATATGTATCTCTTATGCCTTCAACCATCAATTTAACTCATGGTGAATCACCCTCATCATGACGATTACATACTTTTCTATTTCTATTGCTACGAGTCTTTAGGGTTTCCTCATACCCAACTTCCTTATCATTCCTCAAACTCTATTGCCTTTATATTCCTTTCCACTTCAGTTTCTTTTTATTTTCCTTTCTCTTATCATTATTTCATGAACCAACACAACATAAGCATTGATTTCAAACATCCCGTCATTCTGGATTCGTGTCCTCAGAATGAATCTTGACAACTTTTACAACTTAGATTCATCATACTCGTCCGCCTTTGTTCTGGCTCTAAAGCTTTTACATTATCTCCATAACCTTGGGAAGTACTTTCCTGAAAACAATTGACTGAACTTTAATCAGTTTATTGTAACCTCTGGCTCCGTGCCTTCCTTGGACTTTCACCAGCGGGTGACCTCTCTCTTAATAGGGTAAGTGACAAAAACAGTCTTTTGTGATTCGTCAATCATTTAGAATCTCAAATGATTCCTATATTTCCTTTAGCCAGGCTCTTGCCTCGACTGGGTCAGCTTGTTCCTTGGAACTCTGAGAGCTTAGCGACTTAAAGGTCCTGAAAGAATTTCTCACCGCATTATTTCCTCAGGGTGGTGGTTGGGGATAATAGTCTAAGTTCTGTCTAGAAAGGTCCATAAATTTTCGTATAGGAGTACCGTCTCGGGTCTCCTTTCCTTACTCGACTTCTGTTTCCTTAAACTGAACATTCCCTCCTCCTCCCCATAATCGGGGTCATCCTACATATTTTAAATCCTCATTTTCCACTTCATCATGTTATGGGTTCCTTCTATCTTGATGGCGACCTCCCTGACTATCACGTTCAGGGTTTGCTCTAAATCTTATTCCTCAAACTAACTTTCATCTAAGATCTCATCTTTAAGCTCTTGAACATTTGGAACCCAAATTCTGTAGGATTACCTCATTATTCCCTTATCATCTTTCTCGGTATTAATCTCTTATCTATTTGTTGGCTCTCTGCCTTCATTCATCACTTTTTCTGGCACAATCTGTTCTTTTCCAATAATTCGGGTTGTATTGTAATCTCAAACAGCTTTTTGGTACCGGCTCCGGTTACCTTCACTTCTATTTCCATTTTCTCAAAAACTCTTATAAACTCTCTCAAAGACATTATCGTCTTGAGTCTCTCCTTTTTACTAAGGGCATCAGCCACCACATTGGCTTTCCCCGAATGATAAAGAATCTCATAATCGTAATCCTTGATTAGCTCTAACCACCTCATTTGGCGCATGTTGAGCTCTTTCTGCGTGAAAATGTACTAGAGCACTTATGGCTTAGGTAAATCTCGCACTTCTCTCCATACAAGTAGTGCCTCCAATCTTTAGGGCAAAACTATTGCCACGAGCCCAAGCTCATGGGTGGGCATATCGAATTTTATATTCCCTTAATTTTCTTGACGCGTACGCGAGTACCTTGTTGTGCTGTATAAGAGCACCCTAATTCCTTATGCAAAGCGTCAATACAAATCACAAAATCTTATTTTTCCATCCGGCAATGCCAACATAGGGGCCGTCACCAACCTTTGCTTCAGTTGTTAAAAGCTTTTCTCGTATTTCTCTGTCCATTCAAACTTCTCAGTCTTACGAGTAAGCCGCGTTAAAGGGGCTACTATCTTTACAAACTTGAACGAACCTCCGGTAGTGACCAGCCAATCCTACCTCTGGTAGTTTCCCTAACCATGGTCATCAATTCCTCAATGGTCCTTTATTCATTCTTGTTAGGATCCTCCACGAGATCCTCCTCAGCAACAATCCCATCTAGGACAACATCCTCAACCACTACATCCTCAATATGAACATCATCCGGTCCTGCGTTAGGACGCTCTATTGGATCCACAATCTGATCTCCAATAACTAATGAAACATCATCGCGTTGTTGCTCCTCAACCTCAGGGTTCGGAGTCCCGCTACCATGTACGATAATGAACTACGCTTCTATCACGATATTTATAAGGGTTCCGATAAGGGTTTTAACTGTCAGTACTACGTTAGGTAGCCCGACTATGAACTTGGAAAGAGTTCTTATTATCTTAGTGAACTTATTATTTTAACGTCATATCATCTCTGAGGTTTATAACGCTTGGCTGTGATACCATTTCTGTAACACCCCCAAATCTGGGGTCGAGGATTCAGGTTGTCACGAGTTCCATTTCCCTTATTAATACTTAATCTTAAAAGTCAACCAACTACTGCGTACTGTGACCCCACAATATACACACACACACCACAAGTTATAGTCTCAAAGATGAATACCAAAATTAACATAAGTCATGTTATTCCACAATTATAAGTCATTACACCTCAAAAGGGTTTCTGAATACATTTACATATTCTTTGCCATTATTACAATTCATAATATACATAAGTCTGGTACATCAATAGTTGAAAACTTAGCCTATTGGTAATTTCTACCTCAGCTACAGCGGCATCAACGCTTCCAGAAAGCTGCAGAACGTTTCCTATCCGCTTGCGAATTGGGAGCTTGGTCCTGTTCATCTTGTCTATCTGATGTTGTGTGATGAAAGAAGAAAGCAAGGGTGAGCAACAAGCCCACCGAAATAATATGTATAATAATTTTTAATATATGAGCATTCTCATAGTACTCATGAAAGTCTTGGTCAAAAGAAATGAACCAAGCTGATATCTTAACGCGACCAAGTCGTAAAATATTCAGTATATATATACATATATATACTTTTCATAATATTTGAAATCCTCTGACATGTATAACATCCACAGAGTTCCAGTTTATAACAGTATTAAAATATCGTTGCAAGGTGATCTCATATATCTACCCTTGTCTCAACGTTTTTCTGAAACCTTTGTCATTCATAAGACAATCATTAACTAGATATAAGTTTAAAAGATGAAGTTACAAGATACTCCAATATACTTATATTTTTTCTGAATACTACTTGAACTACCACCGTTCAATGTATAAATAGTTCATCCCATAGATTAAGCTACAAGACAAAACTTGTATAGAATCAATCTTTAAAATATCATCAAAATAAAATAAAGTTATGAGATACTTCATTTGATGCAAACATCATTTTAAAAACTTGACCCTGCCAACACTCAACAATCGCCCAACTGTAGTCTTTCTATCGAAGTGCTCTGGGTAGTGTTGCAGAAATATCCGATTGGATGATGAACTCATTACGGGAGTTTGCCGCGCCAGGAAGACCACTTACGATGATCAGTCGTAGTAGTGCAACCCTACCATTTTCTACATGTAGAGGAGAACCTGTCGGATTTACTTGTCAACCGAACACTGGACTCCTAAGGAATGAACCGTCTTAGCGGAACTTCCGGGCCATTTGGGCCAATATAATAAGGCTGGGTCGGCGCCACTCGACCACTTACGCCACTCCTAGTTCAGATGAAATCCATGACTCTGAAATGTAAAGCTCGTTCCCCCTTTCCCCAAGTAGAAACTTGTTGATACAGCTCCACCAAGAAGTCGTATCTAGTTGGAAAGGAGAACTCACCGATATTTCCCAGGCGATGCCTGTTAATGGATTAACTTGTTCCAAGAATTTTACTTCCCGAGTGTTGGGTAAGTAATCAAAAATTCTTTTATCAAAATAGCAACCTTGTTGCGAATATACAATACACCACAGAGCCGGATCCCTCAGGTTTTGAGCGAGTATTTAAATCCCCTTCGAAAGAAGGATCTTAAATATAAAAATGAGTTTTGGGATCCGCTCTAACTTTTAAAATCATTTTGAAGACTCGCAAAACATTTTTAAGAATGTTTGGAGTGATGCCGATTTAATAAAATAAATCAGCCCCAATATATTAAGAAATATCTGAATATTATTATTTAAATAATATTCTCATAAAGAATAATCTTTATAAAAATAATTGAAGTAGAAGTTTTAAAACTTATACTTGCAATGAATATTAAATAACCAAAGATATACTTATACGAAAGTACTATCTTTATTTGAATAATCAAAAGTGAGTTTGATGATCGACACATTATTCCTTAATAAAATAAAGAATAATAATTAGTAATTAATCGGAGTCATAGGTCCTCGAATGAATATTCCAAATAATATTCATTAATAAAATAAAAGGGGTCATAAGCCCTCGAATGAATATTCAAAATAATATTCAATAATAAAATAAACGGAGTCATAAGCCCTCGAATAAATATTCAAAATAATATTCATTAATAAAATAAACGGAGTCATAAGCCCTCGAATGAATATTCAAAATAATATTCATTAATAAAATAAACGGGGTCATTAGCCCTCGAATGAATATTCAAAATAATATTCATTAATAAAATAAACGGAGTCATAAGCCCTCGAATGAATATTCAAAATAATATTCAATAATAAAATAAACGGAGTCATAAGCCCTCGAATAAATATTCAAAATAATATTCATTAATAAAATAAACGGGGTCATAAGCCCTCAAATGAATATTCAAAATTATATTCATTAATAAAATAAACGGAGTCATATGTACTCGAATGAATATTCAAATAATATTCATTAAGTGAAATAAAGTTATCGAATAAACCTTATTCGAATAATAGTTTTGAAAACTATTTATATATATAAATATATATATATATATATATAATATACTCGGGAACATCGTCTCCCGGTTTAGAAAATATGTTCACCTTTGGGTCCCCTATACTAATGGTATACGCAACTACTGCTTATCTCTAGCATAGGTATTATGCAACTTATAAGCAATTGAATCAACAATTAGATATCAAGATTACGAAACAAACATGCATATATACCATATAAGCATGCTCCAATATATCGCAAAATTTGCTAATAACAATCATGCACTTATCACAAGATAATGCATATACATATATTTACATCACAACAACAGTATAACGGGTAGAAAACTTGCCTGAGTGCTCCGGGGTAGACTTAAGCTTAGAGTGGGTCCGGTAACCTATGAACAACAACATAAGCCGGATTTAAATCACGGTCGCTTAAGAAACTAGACTTTATCCAATTGAACCCTAACGTTTGCTTATGGTCATTTATAAGCTTAACAAATCACATAAGTCGTTCGAGTACCCTCGGCTCCACCATTTTTAATAAATTATCCTTCAAGAGTTTTAATGCGATTCTTTCGCGAGTGTCTTAACAACTGCCTAATCCACTTTACATAATTGTTTCATACTCCAATTAGTCATTTAAGGGCCTTAACCAAGATTTCAAAGTAAGGCGAGGGGTAATGGTTCGTTCGCGAAACGCCGTTAATTAAAACGGTCATTTCTCCTAAACCGTACCTCGGATTCAAGCGAACCACATATCAAAACGAAGCTCGTAACATGAACTATCTAAAAATGGCAATGGTCAGAATCTTGCAGTGAGTTCACGAGTACTAAAGTTAAGAACAAAAACAGTCTAAGGTAAATCGGGCATTACGACGGCTATGTTTACGCGATTACCAATTTTCTCACTACACCAACACCTCACCAAACAACCCCCAATCATTAACACATCAAAACCTCAACTAAATAATACTATACCAGTCCTTATTCTCCAGATTCTTCATCTCAACCAACCACAATCAAGTTCTATTAACTATAATAAGATTCATTCACCAAATCACTCCAAATTCAAATCAAACTACTAATAATCAAATTTCATGCTTCTCATTTAGAAAACCAACCATCAAACTCACTAGTAATCAAAGTAAAGGCTAGGTTTTGAAGTTTATACCTTCCTTGGGAGGTGTTAAGTTGCTAGGAAGCCTTAGGGAGCCTCCTACAAGCTTGATCTTTCCAAAGAAATCAAGAACACAAAGTTAGGCTTTGAAATTTTTAAAAGTCCGATTTAAAGAACTGTAAAAATGAGGGTCTTACCATGCTTATTTGGATGAGACTTGTGAACAAGAGTTGTAGGCCATCTCAATACCTTTCCAACTAGCTATAGAACACAACATTTTAGTGAGAAATGAAGGAGATACAGCAGTTTTAATGTGCTGATTCTGTTTGGCCGAGAGCAATGGAAATGGGGGAGAAAAAAAGCTTGCTTGTGTTGACTTATTTTGTGGTATAAATGGAATGGTAGGTGGATATTTGTTTGGCTAACTCTTGGTTAGTTAGTGGAAAGTGATGTAAGCAAGCCTATGTCACCACTTGCATCACTCTTGCCACTTGTCCTCTTCTTATGGTGGAAGCTTTTCATTAAGCTTAATCCTTGTTAATTAGGTGCTTTAATACTTGTATTATCCTTGCTAATCCCCTAGCTACTTGCCCAAGTTTGATCCTTAGTCTTTTAATTGCTTTACGACTCGTTTATTATTCATTCTCGTTGATCGTTTGAGGGATCATATCCGGGATCTTATTACTTGGGTTCCCCTAAACCTTTCTCAACATTTTATATTCCTTTTATGATCCTCTCTTATAACCCTTGAATTTAAATCATTTTAATCATGTTACCTTATACTCAATTTTTTCGGTATCTGGTGGATTTTCGGGAAAAATCAAAGTGTCCGGATCCGAATTCTAATGACCTTTACATACACTCATTTACTTTTTGGAATACTAATACGATCTTAGAATTTCCATAACAGTACTCCTATATAACGTGGTCTGATAATTTTCCTTAATCAGCATTGTCAGCAAAACTTACTATTCATCCGGGTTTCAAAAATTTCCAAAAATTGGGGTTATTACATCAGTCGAGGTACAAAATGCATCATCCGTTGAAAGACAATCAGCTTCATCCGTCGGGATACAAAATGCATCATCCATCGGAACAATCAGAGAAGCTGAGAGTCAGAATAGGTCACTTACAGAAAGAACTTCTTCAAATCAAAGATCCACAAACTCAGGGGGGGAGTTTCTTCTAATTAAAACACGGTCACACATCAAGACAACAATGAGCCCTCTTTATCTAGAGCTAATCTACCTCAACAGAGAAAATGGACTAGAGATCACCCATTTGAACTGATCATTGGTGATGTGTCCTCAAGAGTGCAAACAAGGAAAGCAACTCAAGAGGAATGTCTATATAGCAGCTTTCTATCTCAAGAAGAGCCTAAAAAGGTAGAAGAAGCTTTGTTGGATCCTGATTGGGTTTTAGCTATGCAAGAGGAGCTGAACCAATTTGAGAGGAATAAAATATGGAAGCTGGTACCCAAGTCTAAAGGAAAGAATCCTATTGACACCAAGTGGGTATTCAGAAACAAGATGGATAAAAATGGCATAGTTGTCAGGAACAAAGCTAGATTGGTTACTAAGGGCTACTGTCAACAAGAAGGAATAAATTTTGATGAAACTTTTTCTCCTGTTACAGGACTTGAAGCCATCATAATTTTCTTAGACTATGCAGCCCATGCCAATTTCAAAATCTATCAAATGGATGTTAAAATGCATTTCTGAATGGAGATTTGGAAGAGGAAGTCTATGTCAGTCAGCCTCCTGGTTTTGAAGATCCAAATTTTCCAGAATATGTATACTATCTTTTGAAAGCACTCTATGGATTGAAGCAAGAACCTAGAGCCTGGTATGATACTTTGTCAAAGTTTCTCTTAAAAAATCACTTCACAAGAGGTACTGTTGACAAAACTTAATTCTTTAGAAATGTTAATGGCTCTAGCATACTTGTTCAAATTTATGTAGATGATATTATATTTGGCTCTACAAATGAAAAACTTTGCAAAAAGTTTGTCAAATTGATGCAAAGTAAGTATGAAATGAGCATGATGGGAGAACTAACTTACTTTCTTAGTTTACAAGTTAAGCAAGTTAGTGATGGAATAATCATTAGTCAAACTAAATATATTTGTGATCTTTTAAAGAAGTTTGATCTAATGGATTGCACATCTGCAAAAACTCCCATGGCCACTGCAACTAAACTTGAATTAAACACTACTGAAAAGTCTGTGGATATTGTAAGCTATAGAGGCATGGTTGGCTCACTTTTGTACTTAACAGCTAGTAGGCCAGATATAATATTTGCTACTTGTCTTTGTGCTAGATTTCAGGCTGATCCTAGAGAATCTCATTTAATGGCTATTAAGAGAAATTTTAGATATCTCAAGGGAACACCAAAACTTGGCATTTGGTACCCTAGAGATTCTGGTTTTGATCTAATTGGTTATTCAGATGCAGATTATGCAGGTCGTAAAATTGATAGAAAAAGTACAACAGGAACCTGTCAATTTCTAGAAACAAGCTGGTATCCTGGTGCAGTAAAAAGCAAAATTTAGTTTCTACTTCTATAGCTGAAGCTGAATATATTGCTGCTAGCAGTTGCTGTGCACAAATTCTATGGATGAAAAACAATTGTTGGACTATGGTCTGCAAGTGGACAAAATTCCTATTTTTTGTGATAACACGGGTGCAATTGCCATCACTGAAAATCCAGTACAACATTCAAGAACAAAGCAGATAGACAT
This sequence comes from Apium graveolens, assembly GCF_009905375.1. NCBI lineage: Eukaryota > Viridiplantae > Streptophyta > Magnoliopsida > Apiales > Apiaceae > Apium > Apium graveolens. The sequence continues at coordinate 37,593,274 of NC_133651.1, forward strand.
CAAGTACCACTTCATTAGGGAACATGTAATGAATGGTACTGTGGAACTTCATTTTGTTCCAAGTGAAAAGTAACTTGCAGATATCTTTACCAAGCCACTTGATGAATCCACCTTCACTAGGTTGGTAAGTGAGTTAGCTATGCTTAATTATTCTTAAATCATTGTTGATAATTTTGCAAGTTGAAGTCTAGCCAGAAACTTAATTGATTCTTCTGTTTTGGATGAAAATTTGGCTAAGTCAAAATCTACATCTCGACAGATGTTCATTATCCATCAAGTTTGATTATCCGTCGAAATAGAATAGCTTGATAAAAATTAATTACTTTTCTGGATTATTCTAAACCCGACGGATTATTGCTTTATTCTCATCCGTCGAATTATCTACATCTTAGCCGTTAAAATTCTGAACATTATCCATCAGATTTACTTACAGTCTGTAAGTATATCACACCGGATAATTGACAGAATTTTGACAGTTTATTTTACTTTAAACGGCTATTTTGGGCAATTTCATTGGGTCATTAATTTTTACCTTTATTTTTTATCCCACTTTATCTGAGAATATATAAACGCCTAACTTCAAGTTTATTTTAGCTTTTATCTTTCTCTATTACAATTAACTGCTCTCTTCTTCCTCAAAGCAAAACCCTCTTTCTTTCTGTAACTTTCCTTGCTTAACAATGGCACCAGTAGTCAAGATCATATCTCAGTCAGGATTCATTTATGAGAAGAACAACTTCGCGGGTCTTGTGAACAAAGAGAATCCAGCCTCTGAAGATTATCACAAAATGATGGATTTTGTGAAGGGATGCAAGCTCAACTATGCCATGTTGGAATCACCCACAATCTACTGTAAAGTTATGGATGAGATGTGGATCACTGCTGTGTATTAGGCAACTGACAAAACTATAACTCTCTCCATTAAAGGTAAGGAATTTTGTATTAACAGTGATACTATCCAAGCATGCTTTAAAATTCCTGAAAACACTACTACTAAACCACACACAGATGCTGATTTAGTTAACTTGCTTAATTCTGTTGGCTATGCACTTCCTACCACTAAATTAAATGAAATTAGGAGGCTAGGTCTTAGGAAAGAGTAGATCTTTCTGTGTGATGTAGTTGCCAAGGTGTTTTCTGGTAAAATAAGCAACTTTGATTCTATCAATACTGTTATGCTTAACATGCTTTGCATGCTGCTTACTAATAATTACTATAATTTTAGTGATGCTATCATGTTTGAGTTAGGCTACAAGTTAGGGAAGATTAAAAAGAGATATAGACATGTTTATTATGCTAGATTCTTTATGATTATTACTAACCATATTTGTGAGGATCGTGTGATTGAGAACCTAACCAACAAACTGGATTGTTGGGTTCAAGAAAGAAGAATAATTGCAGATTTAAACAGAGCTGATCACCACAAGGAGGTGCCCCTTATTTATTTGCCTATCATGGAGGGCCCTCTGGTAAGTGAGGTAAAGACTTATGTCCTTACTCCTTCTACCTCTCAAGTTTCTTTGCCATTGACTGTGGCTATGATATCTGTGTCAATGACCCAACAGATGCCTACCCAAGCCACAAAATCCAAACCTTCAAAATCCAAATTAAAGAAACCACACTCTGGTGTCTCTCAAAAGATGCCAGTTTCAAAATCTACCAAAAACAAAGAGGAGAGTGTGAAAGGGGGTGAGATTGGTGAGGGACAGGGTGAACATCAAAGAAGCCCTAAGAATAAGGATGGTGAGGTGAGTGTACCCAAACCTAGCCACACCACAGTTCCCAAACCTAGCCACACCACAGTTTCCCAATAAACTGTGGTGCTTAATAAGGAAATTAGCACATCTCTAGTTTCATCCTCCCAAAAGGATGCTACTATTGAAACAAGCTCCCAACCAGGAGCACATGCCAAAAGGGTTATGGACACAGACTCACCCCAGACTTATATAAGAAAGAAGAAGTCTAGAAAACTTGGGGATACACAGGGATCATACACAGTGCAAAATGCAGCTAAAGACTCAGTCATTGCACCATCTCAAACTTAGTTTGATGTGGCTCCAATAATGTGGAGTCACAGCCAAAATCTCTAGCTATAAACATCTCACACACACTAGATACATAAAACTCTCCCACCAATTCTCTGGATGTGGATATGATTCACACATCAATTCTTGATTCTCCCTCTTTAACTCTGTTGGAGAAGCCAAAATTCAGTGCAAGTGAGCATCATCTACTAGATGATCTGTTGGCTCACTTGCCAATTCTTTCAGAAACTCTTGAGACTTCTGTGCCTAAATTATCATCAATTTGCACAGATTCCATAATAGTTTCTACTCCAAATCTATCATTTCCTCTATTTCGATGGATATTGTTCATCCATCGGCTAGTGATTGTATCCCGACGGATGTTCCTAACAGCAGTCATCCGTCGGCTATCCTAACTACTACCCTGATAGATGTTCCTCATCCGTCGGTACTCACTACACAAGCTGAATTTTCAACAATTGTTACAAGTGTAGATGAGCTAGTAGTTGTACAATCACTCCTGGGATTGAGGGAAAGGAGTGAACAGAGTGAGAGGCTGAGTTGCTCTTAGGAAAAAGGAGAGGAAAAGAGAGAAAATATGCAGGCTATTTCTTCCAGCCTGGCAAAAGTGAGTGAGGGGAGTTCCACTTTAGTAGGTAAAGTTGAGGATGTGAGGGTAGTGAGCCAAGGTATAACACCCTCCAAATCCGGGGTATCGATTTTGGGCATTATTAATCTTAACTACTCACTAAACCTGCACAAGCGGAATATAAATATAATAATTACCCTGAACTACTGCTACTCAGGATCTTTTAAGGTTAAGAGTTAAAAACAAGAACGACACATCAACTTTATTACAAACCAGTTTAAAAATAGTTTGTCTCAAGAACTCTTTTATTAGAAAACTTTATTCTATCTACATTTCTCATCAAACAACTTTTATTTCAACCAACACTACTACTTATCCTGTTACACCTGATTTAGTAACTCAAAGCTCTCTTCTGGAATAGGGACAAACACCCTTGGTATAAGAGGGTCCCGCTGGTTGACTCGCTTCTTGAGTATGCGGGTTCTGATGGGTTTCATTCTCTACATTGACTGAAAAACAACAGAAATAACAATAAAAGTTGTAATATCCGGGATATATCGTGTAATTATTTTTGCTAATAAATAATTATTATATGTGTTCAACATTTATTCTTTGAATTATTTGTTAAGTGTTAAATGTGTTTGGATGTTTAAAAATAATATTAATTGAGTATTTTAATTTTTATATGTCCAAAATAAAATATAGATAATTTTCATATCTTCCTAATTATTTTTATGATGATTTATGATTTTATAGAAAATGTATGGATTTTATAAAATCTTTTTCCGAGTCTTTAAAAACTATTTTATATAAACGGGAACCAACCGACGTCATCCGTTTTTACGTTTTTATAACCCGAAACTCTTCCGAGAACTCCTTCCTAACCTAATTGCAATATTTCGAGCATTTTTCATGTTTCTACTTTTTCGATCCGGCGTACGGTTTGTCCTGCACGGGTCCCGGCGCAATATTTTCGATACATTATTTGTTTTGGTAAATCAATACAACTCGTATTTTTGATAAACGGGATCTTTTTATTAAACTATCACAATTATCACCTCGTAATACGTGTAACCAGGCGCTGAGACCAAGACCGCAATATAAATTGTACTGGTTTGGATAATTATCCCGAAAACCGGTACCGTTTGGATCAGTTTTTATAAATAAACGTACCATTTTATATCCGGAATGATCCAACGGGATACTAATTTTCCGTAATTATATATAGCCTTTACCGTATTTTATTTCTTATCAAAAATCATTTGCAGTCAGCTAAATATATAATTTTCCAGAGAAAAACCCTAATTTCATAAAACCTTCTGAGAATCAAACCACAGTTTCAAGGTGTTAGTGAAATCCATTTGGAAAGTTGGAGTAACCAAAACGAAGGATTTTGAGTGTACTTTCAGATTCCAGGACTCGTTTTACTGCAGAAATTAAGGTTTAATTTCTATATTTTTAATTATTTTCAAATTATTTTTATTAAAAATATGAATTTTTGTTCGGATGATTGTTTGAATGATTTGATGATTACATGTTGTAGAGCTTGTTTTCCTGATGATTTTCATATGTCATATGTCTGATTTGGAGTTCAATAACATGTTCAAAATTGAGTTTAATTTTCGAATTTCAAAATTAGGGTTTATAACCCGTATGAATGTTTTCAATTGAAATTTGGGGCTTTTTGATTTAGGGGTTATTAGCTGTTGATTTATAGTGGGTTGTGTTCCTTATGAAACTTTCAACCGATTGGTATATAGCTCGTTAACAGAGGATGTCTGAATCGAAGGGAGTTGTGTTTTTAAGTTTTCGATGTTTCGCCCGAAACCGGCGATGTTCTTGGCCATTTTCCGGCCAGGACAGAGATTATTGATGTGTTTTAATTGCACGAATAGATTCCTGGTGTTGTGTGGAATATATCTGAAGCAGATGGTGAGGTGAGGGTGCCGGAATGGTGTTCTCCGGCCACCCCTGTATTTTCCAGCGACTGGAACTGTAAAATTACAGTTTAGTACCTTATCTTTTGGGGACGATGAAGTTCAGTCCCTGAACTTTCCAGAGTTTGTAAATTTAGGATTCCTGTTTTAAAAATGTTTAAAAATCATATTTCCTATTTATTTTAATTATAAAAATCCGTTTTTAATTTTTGAAAATTCCAAAAATTATTAGTTCAATTCCAAAAATTATTTTTAATTCAAAAATAAATCTGAATTAATTACTTAATTAATTTCAGTTAATTTTTAATTGATTAATTGGTCAATTAATTCGAAAATTAATTGATTAATTGATTTAATTAATTACTAATTGATTTTATTTAATTATTTAATTAGATTTAATTATTTAAAAATGATTTAAAAATTCCGAAAAATAGTTTCAAGCTTTAAAATATTATTTTAAATTGTTTTCAAGGCTCGATAATTATTATAAAATTATTTTGAAGCCAGATTTGGCCAGCCGAACCCTGTTTATTACTCCGAAATTGGTCCAACGACCCGTTTTTTAAAAATTATTTTAAATACCCGAAAGTAGGGGTGAGCATAAAAATCCGAAAACCGGATTATCCGAATTTCCGATCCGGTATCCGATTTAAAAAATCCGATAATTAGGATATTCGATCCGAATAATTCGGACCGGATATCTGATCCAGTTTTTTTGTATAGATTCGGATCCGGATCACATTTTTTCATAAAACCGGATATCCAGATTCGATCCGGTTTTACTTTTTTTTAATAAAAATCAAATTATATATATAAATACATGATAAATTATATTTATTTTAGATTTTTTTTAAAAATATTTAGCGACATTATGACGGTTTCTATCTGGGACTTTCAAAATTTCAGCTTAATATCTAATTTACTCATCATTCCTTCATTAATATCATCAACAAATTTGATATAAGTGTGTAATATCAATATTAACAAGTTTATATTGACCATGCTTGCAAATTTGACTTAAGTGATAGTAAGAAATAATAATTTATGTTTGACGAGTATTCTAAAAAATTAATATGAACAAATTTAATATAAGTGTGCAATAAGAAATATGTTTATATTGATCATGTTCGCTAATTTACAATCAATATTTATATTAAATTAATTAACGTGTCACCATTTTTTCTAACTAATGATATGATGACAAAAGTATAGTTTCATGCATCATCAGTTTCAGAACTCGAGTATGTATTACTTATCACGTAAATCATATTTTTTTTTTAAAAAAATAGAAGTTTTAAATGGATCCGGATAATCTGATTTCCGGTCCGGTTTAATCGGAATCCGAATATCTGGATATCCGGTTAAATCGGATCCGAATACGGATACGGAATGTAATTTTAGCGATCCGAAAAACTGGATATCCGGTTTTAATTTTAAAACCGGACCGGATATCCGGTTTTGCTCACCCCTACCCGAAACCCTGATTATGACCCGAGACTCCATTATAAATGATGTATCATTGATTATCTAACGTGTTATGTGTTATGTGTTATATGTGACTTGTTGGTTGACTGTCGGTATATATTCGATGTTTACTTGTTTATAGTATAACTTTCAATCCGTTAATCGGATTTGGGTGAAACGAAGGGTAGATAGAAGTGTGTTTCAAATAGAATCGTATGAGTTAAATATTGATAGATGCTTGTGATATATGAGCAGAAGAGGCAAGGCATAGGAAAGGGAAACAAATAGTCGAGGAGTAAGACATTTGTGATTGAAAATGAGTGCAGTATAGCAAGCTAATACCAGAAAAGTGTTATGAACTTTCTCAAGATATATTGTAGTGGATTGATAGTCATGTTCTATATTGCAAGTGCTTTGAAGCACTGAACCCTAAACCCTGATTCCGGTTATTGATCTTGAGCCGTAAACCTTATTCTTTCTAAACCATTGATTGTTGTACACCCAGATACGAACCATAAACATACGATACTACTCCACAAATATATACAAACTAAATACCAAACACTGAACTGAATTATTTATATACTCAAACCATTGTACCTTATGATTTGAAAGACCAATTCCTGGTAACCCTGAAACATTGATTCCTTTGTTATTCAATTCTTTCATTAACTAACATTCAAGCTTTGAAAATGCTATATTAATCCTTATACAGATTGAAACCATTTCATTATTGAACATCCAATGTTGTTAATGATTCTGTTTATTGCTTATTACTGTTTATTATGTTATTATGTTAGAATTGGATTGTTTTTATAAAATTATGAACTAGATTCGTGGTCAGACCATATAATGGTCAAGTTAGGGCAATGTGTGCCTTGAATCCAGTAGTTAGAGCAGTGTTGTGTGCTTTGCTCGGGGTTAGTGTGTGACTGATCAGCAGCCTAACCTTGGTTTTTAAAATGAAAATATAATATCCAATTCTAAATCATAATCCATTGTTCACTTGATATCATAACCATTTTCACTTGATAATCATTATTCTCAGTTTTGTCATTGTGACTTGCTGAGCTAGTTAGCTCATTTGTGCGATGTTGTTTATGTTCTTTTCCAGTTAAGAAGGAACCGGTTGGTACCGAGGATCCCCAGTCCAGCGCGAGAGCTAGGGGTTCAGGTTGATCGAGTTAAGCCAGTAGGCATCTTTTGGAATAACTTAAGTTTGTAAAAGTTTGTAATAATTTTATTTACTCAGTTCTGAGTTTGAATAGTTGGGATTTGAACGGTTTGTAATATAAGTGTGTGTTTGGCTTGTGTGCATACTTTAACCTGTTGCGGTCTGTGGTAGTTGGTAAATAGGGTCACTGCATATTATTATTATTATCTTTATTAGTGTTATAAGCAAGTTATAAATAAGGTGTGTGTGTGGACCCCAACCTTCTGACCCGGGTTTGGAGGGCGCCACAGGTTTGGTATTAGAGCTACAGGTTATAAGTCACTGACACAAGCCTAGGTCGACGGGAATGGGTAGAGGGTTAGGATTAGAAGTAAGAAATAGAAAGATAAAACGTCGAGAGGTTGAGTGTTACGGTATAACAGGTATTAGTATAATTCACGTCGTGGTTCGAGATTCTTATATTACGATATGATTTCAGATAGCAGTGATGGCCGACTCTTTCATCCCCGTATCAGCTGATCAATCAGAGCCTTCAGTTGGAGTACCATCTTCAAATCCACGTCCTGTTGTTCCACCGGTGTTGGCTATTCTACCTCCACCTGTGTTGCAGCCCGTACCACTGCAGGCTATTCCACCTCCAGGCATGAGGCCACCTATCAGAGGACCCCCACCAGCTGATTCAGATTCCATTGGGCATTCAGTTGCAGGTGCCCCATTCCGGTCTACATTGCCCCCAGTTCCTTATTACCGGTATGAGGCTCTTCTATTGGAGCGTGATTCCTTGTTGGCCCAGATTCAAGAGCTGCAGCATATCATCAGGACTACAAATGTTGATCGTGGTATGAGGGAGCTTCGAGAGGAGATCCATGTGACACGCAGGATTCTTGAGGCTAGGCTACATGGAGCTACACTACTTGGTCGAGGCCTTGATGCACTTATGGGATGGGCTACTGAGGTGATGGAGGACTTTGAGAGGCTGGGAGGACCAGAGTTTTCTTGGAGTTGAGTCAGAGATCCAGAGATGGAGATGCTGATTAGAGTTGTTATGGTTGTGTAGTATGTACAGTAGTTTGTAGTATGTATCAGTAGACTTTTGAGTTGTATTTATAGACTAGAGCTGCTGACTAGTGAGTAGGTTGTTGTACCCTTTTTGCTTTTACTTCTAAATCGTCTTTACGCTTGTACTACCCAAAACTTTTGATCTATATATATCAGTACATTTTCCTTTCCAGCATTGTCATCTACTTTACTGTACCTATTTTACTTTACCTTATTTATTGCACCATTTATACCCCTGTGATACCATGCACCATATTCCCTTAACTGTTCATATTCTGTAAAGAAGCATGCAATTTACTTGGTTTAACTGTTATAACTATTTTTAAAAAGAGATATTTCTGTTTTATAAAACTTTTCTTTTATGCAAAGATCTGATTTAAAAGCTAAATAAGTTGTTTGATTCTTTACAGAAAATGCCTCCCAGAAGATATACCCGCACCAACACCCAGAATGAAGAAACCAACAACAACAATAATAACAACCAAGATGATACAAACCAGAATGTGAACCCAGGACCCATAGACCCAGCAATAGCCCAGATTCTCCAAATTTTGGCCCAACAAATAGTTCACCTGGCACAACAACAACAAAGACAGACCAATCCCCAGGTAACTTTCAAAACTTTTCAGGCAGTGAACCCACCAGAATTCAAGGGTTCCTTAGAACCGATTGAACCAAATATTTGGTTAAAGGAAATAGAGAAGTCATTTGCCTTAGTGAAGGTAAAGGAAGAACATAAGGTTGAGTTTGCAAGCTATTATTTGAAGAATGAGGCCACCTATTGGTGGGAGATGGTGAAGATATTGGAAGGTATAGATGTTATTACTTGGGAAAGGTTTAAGGAATTGTTTTTAGAAAATTATTTTCCCCAGTTTGTTCAGGACCATATGGAGTTGAAGTTTTTAGAATTAAAGCAAGGAAATATGTCGGTGGCGGATTACGAAAGCAAGTTTGAAGAGTTGTCAAGGTATGTATAGTCATATGTGGATACTGACAAGAAGAAAGCTAAGAGATTCCAGCAAGGTTTGAAGCCATGGATCAGAGGGAAGGTAGCCATTTTTGAAATGGATACCTATGTAGGAGTTGTACAGAAGGCCATGATTGCAGAGACGGAGAGCGAGATGTCCCAAAAGGAGAAAGAGAGTAAGAAAAGGAAATTTGAAGGGAATGAAGGCCAGTCACAACCAGGGAAGTTTCTAAATTTTAAGAAGGGCAAGTTTCAGCCAGGGAGAAATTTTAATTTCAAGAGACAAAATGCAGGCAACGGAAGCCAGGGCAACCGTCCAGTTAATGTAAACCAGCCAAATCAGTTAAGATTAACTTTTCCAAATTGTCAGGTATGCTGGAAGAAACATGGAGGAATTTGTAACAAGTTGAATGTGGTGTGTTTCAAGTACAACCAGAAAGGGCACTATTCGAGGGAGTGCCGAAACCAGCTAGCAAAAGAGCCAGCAAATAAGGATCAGCCTATCCGAAATCCAACAGTGAAGGTTCCAGCCATTGGATTTATGTGCTTTAAATGTGGAAAGCCAGGACATATGGCCAGGGATTGCAAGACACCAGCCCCAGTCAGTAATGCATTAAGAATCATGGGATCTACCCCAGCAGTGAATGAGACTCCAAGGGCTAGAGTTTTTGATATGTCTGTGAAGGACGATATCCAGGATACTGATGTCGTAGAAGGTGCGCTTAATGTGAATTCTTTATGTGCCAAAGTGTTAATAGATTCGGGAGCAACTCGATCGTTTGTTTCACAAGATTTTGTTAGTAAGTTAGATTTTCCAGTTGAGTATCTAAATGAAATAATGACTGTGGAATTAGCAAATCAAGAACGTGTATCTGTTAATCAAGTTTGTGGGAATTGTGAGATTGAGATTTCTGGTAGTAAGTTTTGTGTAGATTTGATACCATTTAAGTTAGGATAATTTGACATTATCTTAGGCATGGATTGGTTATCTAAGTACGATGCCCAGATAGATTGTCGAAATAAGAAGGTAATAGTGAAGACTCCAGATGAGAGGGTAGTAACGTTCAAGGGCCAGAAGTAAGTAAAGAAGTTCTTAACGATGATTCAATCCAAGAAGTTACTACGGCAAGGATGCGAGCATTTCGTGGCATATGTGATTGACAGAAGTCAGGAGCCAGCAAAACTTGAAGATCCAGTAGTGAATGAATTTCCAGACGTGTTTCCCGATGAGTTACCAAGACTTCCTCCAGATAGAGAAATTGAGTTCGCAATCGACTTCGCACCTGGAACAGAACCGGTATCCAAGGCCCCTACAGAATGGCGCCCATTGAGATGAAAGAGCTAGCGAAGCAATTACAAGAGTTGTTAGAGAAAGGAGTAATCAGACCCAGTGTATCCCCGTGGGGTGCACCGGTACTATTTGTCAAAAATAATGATGAAAGCATGAGACTGTGCATCGACTATAGGGAGCTCAACAAGCTTACAATCAAGAACACGTATACGTTACCCAGAATTGACGATCTGTTTGACCAATTGAAAGGAGCCAAGTACTTCTCCAAGATTGACTTAAGATCGGGATATCATCAACTAAAGATTAAGCCAGAGGATATACCGAAGACAACTTTCGGGATAAGGTATGGACATTATGAATTTTTAGTGATGTATTTTGGATTAACCAAGGCCCCGGCAGCATTTATGGACCTGATGAACAGAATTTTCAAGGAATACTTGGACAAGTTCGTTATTGTGTTTATAGACGACATTTTGATTTATTCAAAGATGGAAGAGGATCATGCGGAACATTTGAGAACAACTTTGGAGATTTGAAGGAAAAAGAAGTTATATGCTAAATTCTCAAAGTGTGAGTTTTGGCTACAGGAAGTTCAGTTCTTAGGGCACATAGTCAGTAATGAAGGGATCAAAGTGGATCCAGCAAAGATTGAAGCAATTACAAATTGGGAAAGACCGAGAACACCAACAGAGGTAAGAAGTTTCTTGGGATTAGCGGGATATTATCGTCGATTCGTTCAAAATTTCTCAAGGATTGCAACACCATTGACGAAGCTTACACGAAAAAATGAAAAGTTTATATGGAACGATAAATACGAAGAAAGTTTTCAGGAATTGAAGCGAAGATTAATCACGGCACCTGTTTTGTCACTTCCAGACGATCAAGGTAATTTTGTAATTTATAGCGATGCTTCTCATAAAGGACTATGATGTGTTCTGATGCAGCACGATAAAGTGATTGTGTATGCGTTAAGACAATTGAAACCACATGAACAGAAATATCATCCTCATGATTTGGAGCTAGCAGCCATAGTTTTCGCTTTGAAGATTTGGAGACATTATCTGTATGGAGAAAAGTGCGAGATTTACACGGATCACAAAAGCTTGAAGTACATATTCACATAAAAGGAGCTTAATATGAGGCAAAGGAGATGATTAGAATTGATCAAGGATTACGACTACACGATTAATTATCATCCCGGTAAAGTGAACGTTGTAGCAGATACGTTGAGTCGGAAGGAAAAGTTAAATGTGTTATCAGTGCCCGAAGAAATATAAAAGGAATTTCAGAAATTGGAATTAGAAATTAGAGTTTGCAAGCCTGGTGAAGCAAAAGTGTATAGTATGACTTTCCAGCCAGAGTTGTTAAAGAAGATAAAGAAATGTCAAGAAGAAGTAATGGATCAGGACATAAATTGTTTGATAGGTGAAGAATTATGTACGCAAAAGGATGATCAAGGTATTCTTAGGTTTTCTTCTAGAATTTGGATTCCACCAGTGACGGAGTTGAAGAATGAAATTTTACAGGAAGCTCACAACTCGAGGTATTCAATCCATCCAGGGAGTACCAAAATGTACAAAGATTTAAAGGAAAATTATTGGTGGCCAGATATGAAAAGGGAAATTGCGGAATGGGTTGGCAGATGTTATACATGTCAGAGAGTTAAAGCAGAACATCAGAGACCAAGTGGATTGCTACAGCCATTGGAGATTCCAGAATGGAAGTGGGACCATATTTCCATGGATTTCATAGTTGGATTACCAAGGACAAGGGCTAATCATGATGCCATTTGGGTTATAGTGGATAGACTTACCAAGTCAGCTCATTTTCTGCCTATAAATGAAATATTTTCGCTCGACAAGTTAGTTCATATGTACCTGAGGGAAATTGTAGTTCGTCATGGAGTTCCTGTGTCTATTGTATTTGATCGAGATCCAAGATTTAATTCAAAATTTTGGAAAAGTTTTCAAGAATGTTTGGGAACAAGACTGAATATGAGTACGGCTTACCATCCACAGACGGACGGCCAGAGTGAAAGAACGATCCAGACAATTGAAGATATGTTATGTGTTTGTGCTATTGATTTCAAAGGGAGTTGGGACGAGCATTTACCTCTGGTAGGATTTGCTTACAACAACAGTTATCATGCCAGCATTGGGATGCCACCCTATGAAGCCCTTTATGGACGCAAATGCAGATCTCCAGTGTATTGGAATGAAGTAGGAGAATGCAAAATACTTGGACCTAAATTAGTACAACAAATGAAGGAAGTTGTTTAAGTTATCCAGAAGAGATTGATAGCAGCACAAGACCGTCAAAAAAAGTATGCAGATCAATCAAGGAAAGATATGGAATTTGAAGAAGGAAGCTTGGTATTACTGAAAGTATCACCGTGGAAGGGATTGACGAGATTTGGAAAGAAAGGAAAGTTGAGCCCAAGATATGTCGGGCCTTTTGAGATTCTAAAGCGCGTTGGCAAAGTAGCTTACGAGATGGCGTTACCTCCGTACATGGAGCACATTCACAATGTTTTTCACGTATCAATGCTTAAGAAGTATAATCCAGACTCCAGGCATGTAATAGAATATGAGCCAATAGAGCTTCAGGAAGATTTGTCATATGTAGAGAGTCCGATAGAGATTCTAGAGGAAAGAGAGAAAGTATTAAGAAATAAAGTGGTAAAGTTAGTAAGAGTAATGTGGAGGAACCCAAAGGTTGAAGAGTCAACCTGGGAGTTAGAAAGTGATATGAAGGAAAAGTACCCTTATTTGTTTTATTAGAAGATTCTGAGGACAGAATCCTTTTAAGGGGGAAGGATGTAATATCCGGGATATATCGTGTAATTATTTTTGCTAATAAATAATTATTATATGTGGTCAGCATTTATTTTATGAATTATTTGTTAAGTGTTAAATGTGTTTGGATGTTTAAAAATAATATTAATTGAGTATTTTAATTTTTATATGTCCAAAATAAAATATAGATAATTGTCATATCTTCCTAATTATTTTTATGATGATTTATGATTTTATAGAAAATGTATGGATTTTATAAAATCTTTTTCCGAGTTTTTAAAAACTATTTTATATAAACGCGAACCAACCGACGTCATCCGTTATTACTTTTTTATAACCCGAAACTCTTCCGAGAACTCCTTCCTAACCTAATTACAATATTCCGAGCATTTTCCATGTTTCGACTTTTTCGATCCGGCGTACGGTTTGTCCTGACGGGTCCCGGCGCAATATTTTCGATACATTATTTGTTTCGGTAAATCAATAAAACTCGTATTTTTGATAAACGGGATCTTTTTATTAAACTATCACAATTATCACCTCGTAATACGTGTAACCAGGCGCTGAGACCAAGACCGCAATATAAATTGTACTGGTTTGGATAATTATCCCGAAAACCGGTACCGTTTGGATCAGTTTTTATAAATAAGCGTACCATTTTATATCCGGAATGATCAAACGGGATACTAATTTTCCGTAATTATAAATAGCCTTTACCGTATTTTATTTCGTATCAAAAATCATTTGCAGTCAGCTAAATATATAATTTTTCAGAGAAAAACCCTAATTTCATAAAACCTCCTGAGAATCAAACCACAGTTTCAAGGTGTTAGTGAAATCCGTTTGGAAAGTTGGAGTAACCAAAACGAAGGATTTGGAGTGTACTTTCAGATTCCAGGACTCGTTTTACTGCAGAAATCAAGGTTTAATTTCTATATTTTTAATTATTTTTGAATTATTTTTATTAAAAATATGAATTTTTGTTCGGATGATTGTTTGAATGATTTGATGATTACATGTTGTAGAGCTTGTTTTCATGATGATTTTCATATGTCATATGTCTGATTTGGAGTTCAATAACATGTTCAAAATTGAGGATAATTTTCGAATTTCAAAATTAGGGTTTATAACCCGTATGAATGTTTTCAATTGAAATTTGGGGCTTTTTGATTTAGGGGTTATTAGCTGTTGATTTATAGTGGGTTGTGTTCCTTATGAAATTTGCAATCGATTGGTATATAGCTCGTTAACAGAGGATGTCTTAATCGAAGGGAGTTGTGTTTTGAAGTTTTCGATGTTTCGCCGGAAACCGGCGATGTTCTTGGCCATTTTCCGGCCAGGACAGGGATGATTGATGTGTTTTAATTGCACGAATAGATTCCTGGTGTTGTGTGGAATATATCTGGAGCAGATGGTGAGGTGAGGGTGCCGGAATCGTGTTTTCCAGCCACCCCTGTATTTTCTGGCGACGGGAACTGTAACATTACAGTTTAGTACCTTATCTTTTGGGGACGATGAAGTTCAGTCCCTGAACTTTCCAGAATTTGCAAATTTAGGATTCCTGTTTTAAAAATGTTTAAAAATCATATTTCCTATTTATTTTAATTATAAAAATCCGTTTTTAATTTTTGAAAATTCCAAAAATTATTATTTCAATTCCAAAAATTATTTTTAATTCAAAAATAAATCTGAATTAACTAGTTAATTAATTTCAGTTAATTTTTAATTGATTAATTGGTCAATTAATTCAAAAATTAATTGATTAATTGATTTATTTAATTATTAATTGATTTTAATTAATTATTTAATTAGATTTAATTATTTAAAAATGATTTACAAATTCCGAACAATAGTTTCGAGCTTTAAAATAGTATTTTAAATTGTTTTTAAGGCACGATAATTATTATAAAATTATTTTGAAGCCAGATTTTGCCAGCCGAACCCTGTTTATTACTCGGAAATTGATCCAACGACCCGTTTTAATTCCGAAAAATGTTTTAAAAATCATTTTAAATACCCGAAAGCCTGATTATGACCCGAGACTCCATTATAAATGATGTATCATTGATTATCTAACGTGTTATGTGTTATATGTGACTTGTTGGTTGACTGTCGGTATATATATTCGATGTTTACTTGTTTATAGTATAACTTTCAATCCGTTAATCGGATTTGGGTGAAACGAAGGGTAGATAGAAGTGTGTTTCGAATAGAATCGTATGAGTTAAATATTGATAGATGCTTGTGATATGTGAGCAGAAGAGGCAAGGAGTAGGAAAGGGAAACAGATAGTCGAGGAGTAAGACAGTTGTGATTGAAAGTGAGTGCAGTATAGCAAGCTAGTACCAGGCAAGTGTTCTGAACTTTCTCAAGATATATTGTAGTGGATTGATAGTCCTATCCTATATTGCAAGTGCTTTGAAGCACTGAACCCTAAACCATGATTTCAGTTATTGATCTTGAGCCGTAAACCTTATTCTTTCTAAACCATTGATTGTTGTACACCCAGATACGAACCATAAATATACGATACTACTCCACAAATACATACAAACTAAATACCAAACACTGAACCGAATTATTTATATACTCAAACCATTGTACCTTATGATTTGAAAGACCAATTCCTGGTAACCCTGAAACATTGATTCATTTGTTATTCAATTCTTTCATTAACTAACATTCAAGCTTTGAAAATGCTATATTAATCCTTATGCAGATTGAAACCATTTCATTATTGAACATCCAATATTGTTAATGATTCTGTTTATTGCTTATTACTGATTATTCTGTTATTATGTTCGAATTGGATTATTTTAATAAAATTGTGGACCAGATTCGTGGTCAAACCATATAATGGTCAAGTTAGGGCAATGTGTGCCTTGGATCTAGTAGTTAGAGCAGTGTTGTGTGCTTTGTTCGGGGTTAGTGCGTGACTGATCAGCAGCCTAACCTTGGTTTTTAAAATGAGAATATAATATCCAATTCTAAATCATAATCCATTGTTCACTTGATATCATAACCATTTTCACTTGATGATCATTATTCTCAGTTTTGTCATTGTGACTTGCTGAGCTAGTTAGCTCATTTATGCGATATTGTTTATATTCTTTTCCAATTAAGAAGGAACCGGTTGGTACCGAGGATTCCCGGTCTAGCGCGACAGCTAGGGGTTCAGGTTGATCAAGTTAAGCCAGTAGGCATCTTTTGGAATAACTTAAGTTTGTAAAAGTTTGTAATAATATTATTTACTCAGTTTTGAGTTTGAATAGTTGGGATTTGAACGGTTTGTAATATAAGTGTGTGTTTGGCTTGTATGCATACTTTAACCTGTTGCGGTCCGTGGTAGTTGCTAAGTAAGGTCACTGCATATTATTATTATTATCTTTATTATTGTTATAAGCAGGTTATAAATAAGGTGTGTGTGTGGACCCCAAACTTCTGACCCGGGTTTGGAGGGCGCCACAAAAGGGGGTGAGCCAAAATTGCTCAACAAGCCTGCAACAATATATGTAGTATCAAGAGAAAATAAATTAATCAAATTTTGATGGCTTGAACAATCGTTTGTATCTGTATGGAATAATAAATAGCCATTACTTGCGAGTGCCAAATGAATGAGACTGGAAACAAGAACTAACTATGCACTATAACCTGCTGATCGGTCAAGATATAGTGCGGATCTATACCCAACTACATAGACCCAACCAACATAGGGAGTACTCGGGCAACTACGGCCTATTAATTTAATGGTCTGGGTAAAACGCAGTCCGTATTGCAATCATCCAGTCCAAAGCTGAGCATCCAGAACAATCGGAATGCTTTTGATGTATCCCAACATCAGGATATATCATAATATATTTAACAAGGGTGAAAATTTTAGAATATGAATAGAGGATTCAATAAATTGGGAGAAATTAAGAATCAAAATGAAGTAGGAACAAGAATCAATAATTGTGTATTAGTGTATATGAACAAGAATTATCAAAGTGTAACAGATATGGAAAATGGGGTATAATTCACTATTCTGAATTTAGAATAGGGGAAAAACTTGCCTTGCGCGTACTTAACCTGGTTCAACTCACCGCCTTCTGTCTCCTACTTGATCTGCCTTGCTGATATTGGATCTATCATAGAAAGATAGTCATTTAGATAACTTAATATATACGCGTATCTCGAATTGATACCACGTAACCCTAATAATCTACCCATACGTTTCTATCTGACTAGCGTATATACACATATAATTATATAGCACATAGGGTTCATATAATCATGTAAAGCACATAGCACATAAGACACATAATTGATTTCAACCTCATAATTACTTTTAGAATCAATACTAGACTCATACCTGTATTAACTAACCCTATTTGATTTTATTTATAATTTTTCAGGATTTATTTTACTCGATTCTACCCATATTAGGGCCTATAAACAATTAACTAACATAAGACAACTCTCTTTTGGAAGAAATTATGATTTACAATTATTTTTATTGGATTCGTTTCATTTTTCTGAGTCTAGGGATCTTCGTTTCACTCAAATCGGACTAACGGTTTAATTATTATGAATTAAATAAGATTTAATTAATTAATAATTAATTATAATTAATTGATTATAATTAAATAATCCTTAATTATTTTTTTAAATAATTATTTAATAATTATTATACTTTAAAATAATTAATCCCTAATTATTAGGATTAATTATAATTTATTACAATTATTTACAGATTATTATTACTCACTCGATTAGATCGATTATTTACAAATAAATAATCGATACAACTAACTGTTACGATATTTATCGAATAAATATTTATTATTCACACCATAAACTAACTCAACGATCAACTACTCGTATAAATACGAGCTACTCGCTATCCTCGTATAATTATCAAACTATTATTATTATTATAACTTATGCGATTAATTAATTATCTGTATTTAATTATTCGATACGAATAATCATTACGACACTCTTCGAATAAATAACTATCGCTCGAATAATAATAATTTAACTCATCGTTCATTTACTCATATTAATAAACTAATTATCGAATCTTTAATCATATTATTCAATTATTTTTAATCCTTATTTATTAATTAATTTCTTAATTATTAAATAATAAATAAACAATTAAATTATTAAATAAATAGTTAAATTATTAAAACATTAATAATATTTGGATTTCTAAATTAATAAATTAATTAAAAAATTAATTATAACATTTTTCTGATTTAAAATCTGATTTTTAATTGATTTTTAGAAATCCAGAAATAAAATCAGGAAATGGATTTCTGGGTTTAGAAGATTGAAACCGGGTCGAAGCTTTTCGGTTAACGGGTCGGCCACACGGGTCACCAAGAACATGGATTTACCCGCCTGAATCTGCACAACTCCGGCCACCGGCGGGGTTTTCCGGCGACCAAATTCCCAGCTTCCAGGCCATCCTTTCCTTCCGTTTCTGGTACCATTCAAATCTACACGATTGCGGAAACATCCCCAACGCACCATCGTCGTCCCGTCGTCCTTCTTCCACCATCTCCGGCCAAAAGGCCGAAGCTTCCCGACAAGCTTGGATTCCAACTCCGTTGAATCAATTACTGTCCGTTCATGCATCGTTTGGATCGATTTTTTTCGTTTTTTCACTCCAATTCACTCCAGGAACACAACTGTACTAACATCATTACCCAATAACTCCACAAACAATTTCTCCGGCCAAATCAAAGAAATTTCCGGCCAAATACTAAATTAACAATTTTGTACACGCAAAAATTACGAATAATATACCTAAATAAAGCTTATCACTTCTACAATCAAACCCCCATATTTAAAACAATCACAGATTCTTACACCTTCAAAAACGAACTAAACTAAAATTATACAAACTTGAAACTAAGAACTAATACCTAGAACATAATTTCGACAAATTAAATAGTACAAATCAGTTGTAAACAAGTATATGTAACTATACCAAGCATCAAATTCAACCCAGAACCCCACAATAAAAAAAACCCTCAATTCGGTTCATGAACCCTAAAATATAAATTAAAAATCGAAGCAACAACACACAAAATTGATGGTATGAAAAGAAAGTAGAGATCAAGAGCTTTGTTTTGGTTACTCACATGATCAAATCGGTTAACAGAATCACTTCCAAATCTGGAGTTTAATTCCCTGCCTGTTCTTCACCAACACTAATTATTTCTTGATTTTCTGAATTTTTAATAATAATCAACTAATTAATTAATAATAAAACAGCTATTTATAGTACTGAAAATAATACCCCTAAATAAAATTATGGGGCTAATTACACATCTAATAAAAATATTTGGCCCCAATTTTTATAATTTTTGGGTATTAATAATGAATTTTTAAATATCCAATAGATACAAAATAAATGCTAAAAATTCCCAAAAATTATGAATATTACAAAATGCAAAGAAAAATGATGTATGATTTCATAATCATATAAAAATAAAAATGTGATTTTTGTGGGGCTTTTGGTACCCGAAGGGGTCCGGAAAAGTCATTTTTCGCAAAAAAGGTAAATTTGTAAAACGTCTAGGGGTTCAAAAATAGCGATAGGGTATAGGTCGTTTTTGACAAAATAGGGCCAATGATTTTGTTTGAAATACGGGCTTTTAAAACACTGTTTGAGCTGTACGGGTTTTGATATAAAACTTATAACTTACGATAGAATACTCAATAAAAATATATGAATCACATTCCGATCAAAACAGACGACACGTAGCACATATCAATTAGGGTTTAACGACTCAACACATTTAATCACATAATAATACACATAATTTATCTTTATTATCAAATAATACAAGCGTTATTTCTCGGTCGTTACATTCCCCCCCCCCCCTAATAGGATTCTGTCCTCAGAATCATGCTATAAAAATAACCGAGAATACTTCTCTAACATATCACTCTCGAGCTCCCAGGTTGATTCTTCAACCATTGGGTTTCTCCACAAAACTCTCACTAATGGTACAAACTTATTCCTTAATACCTTCTCTTGCCGATCTAGAATTCTTATCGGCTGCTCTACATATGACAAATCTGCCTGAAGTTCTATTGGCTCATATTCTATTACATGCCTTATATCAGGGTTGTACTTCTTAAGCATAGATACATGAAACACATTATGAATATGCTGCATATGGGGTGGTAAAGCTAATTCGTACGCAACCTTTCTGACTTTCTTCAGAATTTCAAATGGTCCGACATAACGAGGTTTCAATTTGCCCTTGTTGCCAAACCTAGTCAATCTTTTCCATGGCGATACTTTTAGTAGTACATGTTCCCCTTCTTGATAGTCCATATATTTTCTGGATTGATCTGCATATTTAGGCTCTCGATTCTGCGCTATTTCAAGTCGCTTTCGGATGAGTTCCACTTTTTCCCTGGTCTGCTGAATCAGTTCTGGACCTAGAATTTTACGCTCTCCAACTTCATCCCAACATGTAGGTGATCTACATTTTCTTCCATATAAGGCTTCATAAGGTGGCTTCCCGATACTCGCTTGATAGCTGTTATTGTAAGAAAATTCCACTAGCGGTAAGTGCTCGTCCCAATTGCCTTCAAGTCTATTGCACACACTCGTAGTATATCTTCAATTGTTTGGATAGTCCTTTCACTTTTCCCGTCCATTTATGGATGATAAGCGGTACTCATGTTTAACTTGGTTCCTAGACATTCTTGGAATTGTCTCCAAAATCTTGAATTAAAACAGGGATCTCGATCTGATATAATAGATATGGGTACTACATGACGCATTACGATTTCCTTGAGATATAAGTGCACTAACTTGTCCAATGAAAACCTTTCGTTGATCGGAAGGAAATGTGCTGACTTTGTTAATCGATCAATGATAAGTTGATAACCCAAATTGCATCATAATTTGCTTTCGTCCTTCGAAGTCCCACTACAAAATTCATGGCTAAGTGATCCCATTTCAATTCGGGAATATCTAGTGATTGTAGTAATTCACTCGGGCGTTGATGTTCAGCTTTAACCCTTTGGCACGTATAACATTTACTAACCCATTCCGCTATTTCTTTCTTCATATCTGGCCACCAAAAGTTTTCCTTCAGGTCTCCGTACATCTTTAAGCTTCCGGGATGAATCGAATATCTTGAGCTATGAGCGTCCTGCAAAATTTCTGCTTTCAATTCCGGTACATTAGGTATCCAGATTCTCGAAGCAACTCGAAAAATTCCTTTGGCATCCTTTTGACTGGTAATCTCTTCTCCTGATAAATTGTCTATTTCATGATCCATTACTTCTTCCTGACACCTTCTTACCTTCTCCAATAATTCTGGCTGAAAGGTCATGGTGTAAATCATTTCGGTAGAGCTTTCTGGAACACGAACTTCAATCTCCAGTTTAACGAATTCCTTGATTAAGTCTTCTGAAGATGTTAACAGGTTCAATCGTTCCTTTCGACTCAACGCATCTGCTACTACATTAGATTTTCCTGGATGATAATTGATCGAGACGTCATAATCCTTGATTAACTCTAGCCAACGTCGATGTCGCATATTGAGTTCCTTCTGCGTGAAAATATACTTCAAGCTTTTATGGTCCGTATAAATCTCACATCTTTCGCCGTATAAATAGTGTCTCCAAAGTTTTAGTGCGAATACGATTGCTGCTAATTCGAGATCGTGCGTCGGATATTCCTGTTCATGCGGCTTTAACTGTCTAGAAGCATATGCGATCACGTTGCCATGTTGCATCAAAACATATCCTAATCCTCGATAAGAAGCATCGCTGTATATGACAAAATCTCCTTGATCGTCAGGTAAAACAAGTACAGGTGCGGTTACTAATCGATTCTTCAACTCTTGGAAACTTGCTTCACATTTCTCGTTCCATTCGAACTTTTCATTCTTTTGTGTCAACTTCGTCAATGGGGTGGTTATTTTTGCAAAATCCTTAACAAATCTTTTGTAGTAACCTTCTAATCCCAAGAAACTTCGAACTTCTGTTAGTCTTTGGTCTTTCCCAATTTAGAATAGCTTCAATCTTCGTTGGATCCACTTGAATTCCTTCAATACTGATGATGTGTCCTAGAAATTGAACTTCCTTCAACCAAAATTCACATTTTGAAAATTTCGCACAGAGTTGTTCCTTTCGTAATGTCTCAAATGTCGTTCTTAAGTGCGCTGCATGTTCTTCTTCAGTCTTCGAATAAATCAAGATATCGTCAATAAATACAATAAAAACTTATCCAGATACTTGTTGAATACTCGGTTCATCAAATCCATAAATGATGCAGGTGCATTAGTTAATCCAATGCCATCACAAGAAATTTGTAGTGTCCGTATCTCGTTCTGAACGCAGTCTTTGGAATATCTTCTGCCTTGATCTTTTAACTGATGATAGCCTGATCGTATGTTAATTTTCGAAAACCACGCCGCTCCTTTCAGTTGATCAAATAAGTCATCAATGTGAGGCAAAGGATATTTATTCTTGATAGTTAACTTGTTCAGCTCACGATAATTGTGACGACCTCAATCTCGGGGTTAGGAAATGAGGACTCACACACCTCTAATCTACTAATTAAATATGCATAAACCCCGATTAACTACTAACAGGATCAACAGGATAAAGTATGAGATAAGATTACAACTACCAATCAAAGAATATAACTTACAAACCCAAAATATTATTAAATGATCAATATCGATTCCGGCTGGGAACCGACAGATAACCCATTGTATCTTTAAACACCACTTTCTAGGCGTGAGCTCAATCATAACCTGTACTACCTGCTCTGGAAACTGGAAGCCCTCAACACGATAGGGACCACCAGGTACGCTCTTACGAGCAGTGCGCCTAAGTCTGGCCATCTTCTTGCTTAACTGTCATGGTTAGATTAAGACAAAACAATGAGTATAAAACTCAGCAAGTAACTATATAGCAGTTCTACAATAACAATTCTCACTATACTTTGAACAAACTAGGGCATTCTATTTTAGTTAATCTAGGTGGCAGATTTCCATATATTCATTTTTGTTTTCTTTGGGATAAGGAAAGGTATCCGAAGAATAGTTGGGCTTTCAAGAATCAAGGCTCGAAACAGGATGAAAGCCGACATTCAACACAAATCATTATAGGATCAAAATAGATCTTACGGTAGAGGAAAGTAACAGTATTTCAAGATATAGAATCATTCATATGATCAACAATTTCAGGAATCAGGGTTCTGAGCCTTAAGCTCCACAATAACATAATCAGCTCTTTTCAAAAAAGTATAAAACATTTTCATTTCCAGAAATCAATTTACTGAATAAAAGTTTCAGTTCCCTTTTTAAATAGTCATTTAGAACCCTTGATTGGATCACTTATCTTTCCATTTCATTATATACGGGTGATCAGCCCGTATCGACCTCCATTCCGGTCTTTAAGGTACCATTCGGCATAATTTCAGCCTTAAATTGGACTAGTCCCACTAGCCTTTTACCATGACTGGACTAGTCCCACTAGCCTCTTACGTCTCAATCCAATCCATCAGGAATTCATTTGGAAAACCTTGAGTTGGAAAACAATAGGTTTTCTAAAATTCATTTTATCATTACCAAGCCTTTGAAATCATTCGGACTCTTTCAAGTCGAAACTCATTCTTAATTCAGATTTTAAAGAAACAAAGTTCAGGGAGTGAATCAAAGATACGCAAGGAACAATTCTCAAGAATTCTGTATCAAGGATAATAAGGCATTAAATTTGAAGGATCAGTAATAACTTAGGGATCATTAGTGCAATCAAGAGAAACAGGGTATCATTAACAGAGTTATCCAAGATAATTAAAGGTTCAATATGACCGTGGCATTATAGGAAACTTGAACAGAAAGGCAGATTATCAAAGGGTGAAATCAATAGGATTATCAATAACAGGTTATCAAGAACAAAGGGTACTTCAAATCAATATCAGGGTTTCATAAAGCAAGGGTTTTATACTTTAACAGTTCAATACTCTACATGGTATGAACAACATTTCCTTTATAATCATTTACACAAGTAATCAGAGTTACTTGCCTGAAATTGCTTTCCTGAGGGTTGAACTACTGCCACCTAGTATACTTTTCCCTTTCCTAGCCCGAATGCTCTCACGCTCCGAATCTACAATAAAAACCAAAACCTTAATTAGATTCCCAACTCTCGTTCCCGGAACGATCTCTCTATACGATAACTCGATTATATCTTTAACTCGAGAATACGAATATAGCTTATACAGATAAGCACACAGCACATAGCACATAGCACATAGCACAATTCTTTCTCGTAGTTTCCATATCCTTATATACCTAGCAATCAAAGAGTACTCGCTTGACCTAGGCTATTTCTCAAATCACACTAACACCACTCTTTTACGAGTACTAGACCCATTCACAACCAAACATTTACGTGCATACTATCACTTATATCAATCGACTTAATTCCCTTTTCTTTTATTCCTTAATTCGAACCAATCAAGCAAAATCAAAGATTTTCACATATAACACTCAATCATTCTTTCAATTACCAAAATCAAGTTTTGACCTTTATTTCTTATGGCCTATTCGGCCTTATTGCAAATACCTACCATAGAACCAATCAAATATTCACTTTAATTCATATAAACAAGTATCTCGTTTAACAACCTTTAAAGAACCACTCTTCTTTCTTGTATTCATAAAAATTCGAACCATAATACTACATACATGCTTACATGCAATTCAATTTCAACTTAGCACGATATCAAACACTTTATCTTTACCACGTAAGCCAACTCAGTTCCTTAACGCAATTGATTTTTTTCTCTAAATTACAACATACATCCATTCATTCATCAAATTAATCTATTTTAATTCAATTTCATTCGGCAATAACTCAAATTCACATCTCAAGGACAAACCATTGACATGCACATCTTGATCCTTTGTAAAACTAACATGCAATCACTTTTAGGCTATTCATACTTAGCGTTTACCAAGATCATCTCACAAAAATCAATTCCCTTTCTTATTAACATAAAAATTAGAACCTAACTTAGCATGCATCAATAATTTCATTCCTTTTTCAAGCTAATAACAATCCATTATTACTTTAATCAAGTTTACTTAAATCAAACAACTTTAAAGATTAAGTCCATTCGGCCTTTTTCAAAAACAAGACATGCAACTTGATATTCTTACTCCTTGAATCACAAATCATCCTATTTCTTAACATCAAATCATTAAATCATGCAATCAACCACAATCAACTTGATTTCTTTAAAATTATAATGGCCATTCGGCCTTTTTCAATAAAATACCATGCAACTAGCAAAAACCAACATGCAAGTTCAAAAATCAAGAATTGAGTTTAATCTAAACCAAAAGTACTTGATCAATAATAATTTAAACACTCATTCTTTAAAACCGAAACTTTATAACAAATTCTCGAACCACAACTCAACATGCAATCATATTTAACATACACACCTTCAAATCACAATCAAATCCTAATTCAAATCGATACTATAAACATTCATCAAATCATTTGAGTGTAACAACATTTTTAAACCAAGATCAACATTTGGATTCTCTAAAAAAAACATGCAACACTCGAAACCAAGTTTTTGAATTATTAGAGCTCAGTCAAAGCATCATAGCTCACCACCGGTTCACCGGAGTTCATCACCGGTGGCGGTGGCATCTCGGTGGTGCCCCCATTCGGGGGTTTCCAACCATCAACCACCAATTACTCAAGTAATCACACATGCAACACAATCCTCATTCAAAACATAAGACCCCTTTTTATTTTCATGAAAGCCGAACTCAAAAATCACCAAACTCAACTTTGATCTTTCCCAAAAACTTTAAAATGGCAACATGCATGAATGAATACAAGTGGATATCTCTATTTCTCACACAATTAGGGTTCTATACCCGAAAATGAGTGAAGAACAAGTGAAAGAGAGTGAAGAAAGAGAGAGTACCGAGAGGGAGAGAAAAACCCGAGAGAGAGAAAAGAAATGAGAGAAAGAGAGAATGAAGGGGAGGGCTCGGGAAGAAAAGAAAAGAGAAGGAGGTGGGGTGATTTTATATTACCAAAGGAGGGTAATATGGTAATTTGGTTATTGCTTAATTTGACTCTCTTTTTATCCTTAAAAGAAATTAGAATTAATCTGCAAAGGCTTCTCTCGGAACGATGAAATTGCTTTGAATAAAAATCTTTATCACGTAGATCTCGAAATTATCTTTCCAACCATTACTCATAATGAATTTTTGAGCGAACGGTTGATTTTATATGAATTTTGCAAACTCGCTTTAATAAATATATTTTCCATATAAAATTAATTTAAAAATGCAAAGATCCACAATTAAATTCACTTATCATTTTTAAAAAGTCTTTAAGACCTCTACGAAGATAACAGAACAAATCTCATGTTTTTATCCATCTCAGATGATTTTATAAAAATGCACGAAGGTTATATAAACCCTTATTTAAATCAAGTAATTCCTTTTAATCCCAAAAAAATGTCACAGAGCACACAGTCATGCACACAGGCAAGCAATCACACATATATGATCATATAACGACTCAGGTCTGATTATAAAATATATCACTCTTAAATCTTTATCCTCTTTTACGCGTACCGGGTCACGTTCAGCCTGACGGCCCGACGCTCAGCGTTTCGAATACGCTTCTCATTACCTTTTCCAATTAACACGTCTCTTAAGACGAAATACTTTATTCATTCACTTCACATATAATTCACATTTTATATTATTTAATTTCCATATTAGGACGGGTTCCGTTCTACCTGACGGCCCGACACCACACCTCGACTTCTAAGCTGACTCTTTAAATTGGAACGTTTTTATCCACGCTCCTCAGATATGACAAATAATTACCACTTAATCACATAATTATAATCTCATCACATTACACACACTTTACTTTCTTAATTACGACGCAAAATTCTCGGTCGTTACAATAATCAATACATAGTTGCATGCTACCATCCTTCTTTTTCACGAACAATAATGGTGCGCCCCATGGGGATACACTCGGCCTTATAATTCCTTTATCGAGAAGATCCCGCAATTGCTTTGCTAATTCTTTCATTTCAACAGGTGTCATTCGATATGGAGCTTTTGAAATTGGTTCAGTCCCTGGTGCCAAATCAATAGTAAGCTCGATTTCTCGATCCGGAGGTAGTCTTGGAAGTTCATCTGGAAAGACATCGGGAAACTCACAAACTACAGGAATATCTTCGATCTTCGGGCTTTCTTTTTATGTGTCCAAAACGTAGGCTAAGTAAGCTTGACATCCTTGACGTAGCAATCGTTTCATCTGCATTATTGTTAAGAATCTCTGCTTTTGTTTTTCACCTTTAAATGTTACCGTTGTATTTTCTTCGGTCTACAATTTCACCTTCTTATTTGCGCAATCGATCTGAGCATTATTACTAGCTAGCCAATTCATTCCTAAAATAATATAAAATTCTCCTAACCTGAAAGGTATCAAGTCAACTGAGAAATGACATCTTCCTATCTTAATATCACAACCTGGACATACTCGATCTACTATAACATGATCATCATTTGCTAATTTTATGACTAGCACTTCCTCTAACCACTGAACCTCACAATCTATCTTAGAGATAAAACTTTCAGAAATAAAAGATCTCGTAGCTCCTGAATCAATCAATACTTGAGCATTTACGGAATTCACAGGGAGCGTACCTGCAACCACATTCAGACTCTGTACAGCTTCCTTCATTGACATGTTAAAAGTCCTTGCCCTGGGCTGATTTTGTGGTGGTAGTGGTGGCGGAGGTAGTGCTAAAACCCATGGAATGCTGGCGGCCATTGCAACTCCTCTGTAGTCCTTGGCGATATGTCCTTTTCTTCCGCACTGGAAACAAGTAATCTCTGTCTTTCCCATCGGACATTCTCCAGAATAGTGTCCCTTCTGCTTACACTTGAAACACGTGACATTTGGCTTGTTACAAATCCCAGTATGCTTCTTACCACATGTTCTGCAATCAGGTTTAAAATGTTGAATAAGTTTCTGCTGATTTGGGGCTGGAAGTCGGTTACCCATCCTCTGGTTGCCCTGTTCTGGTCTCCTAACATTTACTTTTCCCCGGGCTTGAAATCCCGGCCTTCTGTTGAAGCGGTTCTGGGAATTTCCTGGTCCTTTCTCTTTCTGAGCTGCTTCATTCTCACCTTCAATGATCATGGCCTTCTGAACAACGGCCGTATAAGTCGTTAGCTTAAATACTGCTACCCTGCTACGAATTCATGGCTTCAGTCTCTGCTGAAATCTCTAGGCTCGCTTTTCATCTGTATCCACCTGCTCAGGAACAAATCTGGCCAATTCAGTGAACTTGGTTTCATAATCCGCAACTGATAAGTTGTCTTGCTTCAATTCCAGGAATTTAATCTCCATTTGTTTCTTCATGTAGCGAGGAAAATATTTCTCGAGGAAAAGATTAGTGAATCTATCCCAGGTCACCACACATTCTCCTTCTAAAGCTTTCTTTGATTCCCACCAATAATTTGCTTCGCCTTTCAGAAAGTAGCTGTGTAATATATAATAGATGATGTCAAAGAATTATGCCTCAGAAGAATGTCAAAGATTACTGGAGGTAATAATATCATCAACAGCAGGCAAGAGCAGAATATCAAAGGATGGAAGATTTCTGAATATAAAAGCTGGCTCTTTGTCAAGTTATATGATAGGGATGTTAGCTAGATATCCTAAGCCAGATTTGCTGAAACTAATAGAGGCTCTAGCTGACACCCCCATCCTAGAAGAATTGGAAATACTTGTGCAAATTAAGAACATAATTGAGAAAGAATCAGACAGCTCAGTCTTTACTTAATTATTGTAAACTATCCAATGTACAAGTGTTGTATCAGCTTTTGTATCATTTTATTTTCATTCTTTAACTTGGGGTTAGTCTTGTTAACAGGCATGAATTTGTGATAAGCAATCTTCTCACAAATTGGGGGATATTGTTGTGCAAGACATGCCTGTATCATAACAAGACTAAGTTATACTGACAACCCTAAGATTAGTTGTATTGTAACCTTAATCTGTAATTCATACTTGTAACACTTAATGTCTGTAAAATATAAATGGAGCAGACTGAAGCATTTTTCTCTAAACAGTGTCAAGCTTAAGAATTCTATCTGGAAGAAGATCAAGAAGATCATGCCTCAGAAGAATCATGAAGAAGCTTGGAGTTGAATAAATCTGTTTGGTGTAAAACATTCTAAGTCAAGATCTCTACAAGTCACAGAATTAGTGTTATAGAGAAATCATTCGAGAACTCCAGAATGACTTATCGAGAAGTCATTTAAACTCCAGAGAGTACCGACGGATGAGTAACATCTACCCGACGGATGAGCAATATCTACTCGACGGATGAGGAATGTCTACTCGACGGATAAACCATCACTACTCGACGAATAAGCAACATCCACCGGGTGTAGAGAACTCAAGAATTGTCTGTCGAGAACTCAGAGATAGCGACAAGTATACATTCATTAGAGAACTCTGAGTTATCGATAAGCCAAAGTCCATTAGAGAACTCGAGTTATCGATAAACCAAAATTCACTAGAGAACTCAGAGTTATCGATAAGTCTAGGCAACAATGAAGTTTCAGAGATATCGACAAGCCAACATGCCTATCGAGATATCGAGTTCTCTACGGCTTAATTGAAGATCTCGAAGTGAAGAAATTTCTCTAAGTACAGAATTGCAGAACAGTTCAATATCCAAGGTTGCAAATCAACAAACAATTCACACAGCTGGATTGACAAGTCTACAAAAAGCAGCTTGAGAGATGTGCAAGATCAATGACAAAGATTAACTGACAGAGGAGATTAAAGTAATCACGGGAAGCTAAAATATGCTAAGCCAGAAATGGAAGATTTGCTTTTCTATAAATAGAAATGACAAGTGACAGTTTAGAAAAGCTAATAGCATATTTATTATCCACCGTGTAAACCAACAGTTAACTGAGTTATAAAGTTAACACTGGTCCTCTAGTTAAGTAGTGAAGAACAATCAGATTAAAAAAGTTGTGTGTTCTCTCTCAAGAAAGAAGTTAAGTTCTAAAACAAGAACTTAGAGATTTTGTAGCAAAACACTGCTTGATTTTTAATATAAAATTAAGTGAGTTTTGAAGATCTTTGTTTTACATATTTGCTCAGCTATTTATGTTTAACATCCAGTCTACTAAATCATTAACAACAACCAACTGCTAAAGCCTAAGTCAATCGAAAATCAAACATTTAAGCCAAAACACATTCCCCCCCCCCCCCCGTGTTGTATTCATACCTAACAAGTGGTATCAGAGCAAAATCTGAAAGTAAACAGATTAGATCTTGGAAAAATGAATACACTAGAAAATCAGTAGTATCAAGATTCCTCCCTTTGATAAGACCAATTACACTTTATGGAAAAAGAAAATGTTGTTGTTTATAAGAATGGCCAATCACCTTTACATTGGTAACCTCAAGAATGGGCCCTTCACTCCTGTAGTTAGAGTTGAGGAAACCACAGATGGAGATATGGTTATTCCAGCTCATTATGCTCCCAAGGATCCTTCTGAGTATACTGAACCTGAAAGAGAGAAGGTTTCCCTAGTCAGTGCTTTGCAACTGATACTAATTGAGTCACTTGACAATGTAATGTATAATAACATTGTCAACTGTGACACTACTAAACAGATCTGGGAAAAGATTGAAATACTTTGTGAAGGAACTGAGGAGGTTAGGTCAAATCAAAGAAGGATATTGATTTCTCAGTATGAGGGTTTTATGGCTAAACCAAAGGAGGGTATTACTGATGTGTTTGAAAGGTTTAATAAGCTGATAAATGACTTGCAGCTTTATGATAAATTTTATGATGTTGAAGAAGTGAATTTGAATTTCTTGCTCACTCTCCCTGACCATTTGGAACAAAAGATCTCTGCAATCAGAGAAGGAAGGGATTTGAGTATAATCACACTGGAAGTGCTCTATGGGGTTCTGAAAACTTATGAACTTGAAATGATTCAAAAGAGGTCATTAAGGGCTGGTCAAGGATATGTAATGGATGGCTCAAGTGCACTGATTGTGAATGAAGGCCAGAATTTTAATGATGAGCAAAGATCCCCAACTTCAGTCATTCCTACAAGTGAGAAAAGAGTCAATGACACTGAAGAGCAAGTCATACTGGAATTGGATGAAGAAGATGAGTTCTACACTCTTGATGAGCTTGATGAGCTAGACAAATCAATGGCTTACTTGGCTAGAAAATTCTCTAATATTAGAGTAAAGAAACCAAGATTTTTCAAAAGCAAAGGACAGTTCTTCAACAAAGACAGCAGCTGGAAAGGAAAAGGGAAGTACGCTCCTGATAGAAAAACTGGCTACAAAACTGGATCTGTTGATAGATCAAAAATAAGATGCTTTAACTGTGATGAGTTGGGGCCATTTTGCTACAGAATGTAGGAAACCTAAGAAAGCAAAAAAAGACAAGGCCTATCTTGAATTGGAAGCAAAGTATGATGCTCTTCTAAAGAAGCAACAAGGGAAAGCTTATATTGCTGAGGGAAAGTGCTGGGATGATTCAGATAATGATGAAGATGAAGAAGTTGGAAACTATGCACTCATGGCCTTGGAGCAAGGAGACTCTTCATCATCTAAATCACAGGTACCAACTCTCACCATAATTGATTTAAATGTGAGTCAATATAAGGAAACTGTTGAAAAGATGAGCACAGAAATGTTCCACATTCATACAAGCATGGTTGCTGCAAATGAGGAAGTTAGCAGATTGAAAAAGATCAATGAAAAACTTGAGAGTGAAAAACAAGAGACTGAATTGTTGTTGGTTGAGCTTGATGCTGCTAAAACAAGAAATTGCATACTTAAAGAATAAATTAAAGTGTGCAATTGAAATTGAAGCAGTGTTGAGAGAAAGGCTGGAGAAGAATGAAGTGAAGCTGAAATCCTTCAAAAATGCTTCTGGGTTGATTGGACAATATCATGAAAAGAATAAACCATGTGCAAACATTGCCATTAGTCTTGATTATGAGGATTTGAACAACAAGAGGAAGTTTGTCAGTGACAAAGGGAAATCAACTCAAACTAAAGATGTTCCAATTATTTTGAAGAAAGTTGAACCACCTTTGTTCAAGGCATGTGAGGTGAACTTCAGTGAAGAAGAGTTGATCATCAAACAATAGATAGCTGATGAGTACAAGCAAAAGAAAAATGATGAGACAACTCAGTCTTCCATCTCTGTTGAAACACCAAAAGCCAATCAAGAAACTAAGGAGCCTGTGAAGGAGATTAAAGCTAAACAGGTCAAAAGGAAAAAGAAGAATAAAAATGGAAAGATTGGGATAAACAAAAGCAATAATTTTGCTTATGTTGCAGATGCTCCTAGAAAGAAGTGTGACAATTGTGGATCAATGAATCACCTAACTCATCTTTGTAAAAAGACTGTTAGCAATCCACCTGAGAGAGTCTGCAAGTACAATGAAGCTAAGGCAAATGATCCCTATTCATTCTGTGACAAGTTTGATTGCATTCCCTGCAACATGAAAGTGATGAAGAGTTGCTATAAATTGAGAATTGATCTCATAGAATCAAAAGTTGGTTCTATATCTGAAAGGGAAAATGCTCAACAGTCTATGAATTCCATTTTATCTCAAAATTCTCATTCTACTTCTACAAAATCAGTTAACATGAAGAAAGTACCCAACACAGTTTGGGTAGCTAAACACACTTAATCCTCATTGTGTACAGGGAAAAGGAAAGAAGGTCATATGGATCATTGATAGTGGATGCTCCAGGCATATGACAGGTGATAAGGCCCTGCTATCACAATTTGGGGAGATGGCTGGCCCTTTGGTAACCTTTGGAGATAACAGCAAAGGATTCACAATGGGATATGGCAAGATTATTTCTGGAAATGTTGTCATTGAAGATGTAGCACTAGTTGTTGGATTAGAAGTAAATCTCCTAAGTGTTAGTCAATTTGCAGACAGAGGTTTTCAAGTTGTTTTCAACAAAGAAGATTGTGCTTTTATTAGCAAAAAGACTGGTGAAATTGCTCTTAAAGGAGTAAGAAAGGGAAGCTTGTTTGTTGCAGACTTAGACTCAACAAATAAGGATGGAATGTGTTGTTTCTACACCAAGGCATCAAAAGAGCAAAGCAAATTGTGGCATAAAAAACTATCTCACTTGAATTTCAAAGCAATCAACACCCTAGTCAAGAAGGAACTTATGAGAGACATGCCCAATCTGGAATTTGCTCAACTGGAAGTTTGTGAAGCTTGTCAGAAAGGAAAAATGAAAAGATCAAGTCACAAGTCAAAATCTGTGAATTCTATAAGTGCACCTCTGCAACTTATTCACATGGACTTGTTTGGGCCAGTAAATGTCTTGTTCATTTCAAGGAACAAATATGCCCTTGTCATGGTTGATGATTTTTCAAGATACACTTGGGTTGAGTTCATGTACTCTAAAGATGAAACTCTAAACATTATAATTGAGCACATCAAGAAAATTGAGAAGCAAGCTGAAGGAAAGGTTAGTGTGAAAAGATTGAGAAGTGATAATGGAACAGAATTCAGAAACTCAACATTAAGTGAATTCTGCAAAAACAAAGGCATTGTTCAAGAATTTTCAGCAGCTAGAACACCTCAACAGAATGGAGTAGTTGAGAGGAAAAATAGAACATTGGTTGAAGCTGCTAGAACTTTGCTACAAGATGCTCAGTTGCCAACTAGTTTTTGGGAAGAGGCTGTTAATACTGCATGCTACACTCAAAACAGATATCTCATCAATAAAGCTCATGGAAAATCACCATACTCAATCATGTCTAACAGGAAGCCTACAGTGAAGCATCTACATGTGTTTGGAAGCAAGTGTTATATTCTAAAAGACAACTCTGAATATGTGGGAAAATTTGACTCTAAAGTTTTTGAAGCAATTTTTCTGGGATATTCATTGGAAAGAATAGCCTATAAAGTTTATGTGATTGATCAAAAGAAAATTATGGAAAGTACAGATGTGACTTTTGATGATGACAAGTGTCCAGGCTTGGAATGCCTTGATGTAAATGATGCTGAAGCCCTTGCATTTGGAAATCTAACCATTGATAGTGATTCTGATGAGGAAAATGAAGTAGTGACACAACAAGTGACAAATGAAGAGATCTCTAAACAAAATCATGAAAATGAAAGCTCTCTTCAGACACCTGAATTTGATGGCACAAACTCAGGGGGAGAAGGAGAGAATGGAAATGACAGTCATGGTAATACTGAAGAAAATGATGAAGGCACTAGTCAACAGACACACACCAGAAAGTGGGATATGAGTCATACAGTAGAAGTTATTATTGGTGATCCCTCAGCTGGTGTGAGAACTAGAAGTGCTACTACTACTGAATGCCTACATGCATGTTTTCTATCTCAAATAGAGCCCAAGAAAACTGAAGAAGCCCTATTGGATCCTGACTGAATATGTGCCATGCAGGAGGAGCTAGATCAGTTTGAGAGAAACAAAGTTTGCAAATTAGTCCCTGCACCAAAGAACAGAAGCATAATTGGAACTAAGTGGGTGTACAGGAACAAAATGGATGAAAATGGAATTGTTACTAGAAACAAAGCAAGGCTGGTTGCTAAAGGCTATTCACAAGAAGAGGGAATTGACTATGATGAGACTTTTGCTCCTGTTGCAAGACTAGAAGCAATAAGAATTTTTCTGGCATTTGCTGCACACTCAAATTTTAAGGTGTATCAAATGGATGTCAAGAGTGATTTTCTTAATGGTGAACTAGAAGAAGAAGTTTATGTGCAATAGCCACCTGGCTTTGAAGATCCAGAATTCCCTAACTTTGTTTACAAATTACTCAAGGCTCTATATGGACTAAAACAGGCACCTAGAGCCTGGTATGACACACTGTCAAAATTTCTACTCAAACATGGTTTTACCAGAGGTACTATTGATAAGACTCTCTTCTACAAGAAGCATGATGAAGATATGATCCTAGTTCAAATCTATGTGGATGATATCATCTTTGGATCTACAAATGAAAAGCTTTGTCAAAGATTCTCTAGGCTAATGCAGAGTGAGTATGAAATGAGCATGATGGGAGAATTGAGTTACTTCCTTGGCCTTCAAGTTAGTCAAAGAACTGATGGTATTTTCATCAGCCAAACCAAATATGTGAATGACTTATTGAAGAAATTTGGTATGGTGGATAGCTCACCTGCATCTACACCAATGTCTACTGCAACCAAGTTGGATGAAGACAAGAAAGGCAAAAGTGTGGATATTACAAGCTACAAAGGAATGATTGGTTCATTGCTCTATCTGACTGCTAGTAGACCAGACATCATGTTTGTTACTTGTCTATGTGCCAGATTTCAGGCCAATCCAAAGGAATCACATTTGATGGCTGTAAAAAGGATTTTCAGATACTTAAAGGGAACTCCAAACTTGGGATTATGGTATCCTAAGGAAACTGGTTTTGAAGCTGTTGGATACACAGATGCAGATTTTGCTGGATGCAGGGTTGATAGGAAAAGTACTAGTGGAAGCTGTCAATTTCTTGGTCAAAAACTTGTGTCCTTGTATAGTAAGAAACAGCAATCTGTGTCAACTTCCACAGCTGAGGCTGAATATATAGCTGCTGGAAGTTGTTGTGCTCAAGTGCTTTGGATTAGAAATCAGCTAATGGACTATGGTCTAGTGTTACACAAAATTCCTATTATGTGTGACAATACTAGTGCCATATCTATAGTAGATAATCCAGTTAATCATTCTAGAACAAAGCACATTGATGTTAGGTACCATTTTATCAGGGAACATGCTGCAAATGGTACCATTGAGCTCATTTTTGTTCCAATAGAAAAACAATTAGCTGACATTTTTATTAAACCTTTGGATGAAGCAACCTTCACTAGACTTGTGAGTGAGATTGGAATGCTCAATTCTTCATCCTAAGGCAAGAACTCAGCTAATGTTTTGCAACAGATTAATTTCTAATAAATCAACCTAGTTTGATTTAATTGGAAATTAACTGAAATATGAATTATAAATATTTCAGAATCTCTGTATATTTATTTTTCTTTAAAAAAACTCAAAAAAAATTAACTTAGAATATTTCAAATTATAAGTAAACTGCTTAGTTGTTAATTTACATCTTTAATGTGTAAAATTAACACAAGGCAGAAAAACAGCACTCAAAAGTATAGAGAACTGAGTTCTCGATTAGTCAAAATGACTTATCGACAAGTCATTTTAGAGTTCTAGAGTGAGTCATCGATAAGTCTATTTACAGACTTCTCGAATGACTTCTTGATAAGCTCTACTATGACTTATCGATAAGACCATGAAGAGTTCTCTAATAATGTAAATTCACAGAGTTCTCGACAAGGATATTTTAAGACTTATCAATAACTCAGAACTAAAATAATTTAATTCAATGAATTATTTTAGACAAATACTTTTGGAAAATTTATTCTGATTTCAATTTGATTCAATTCAAATAAATTAGAATTATTTTAGTCCATTTTCGGATAAACTGGGTATTTATCAGAGTTCTCGATAAGTCATCTTTAACTTCTCGATAAGTTACTTTTTCTATAAATACCCAGACTTCTCGATACACACACTACACTTACACCTTCTCGAGATCTCAAGTGACCTAGCTTTCAGACAAAAGGCGATTTCTCTCTCGTTTTTGCTCCTTTCTCAAAACTTTCTCTTACCCACTACTTCTAAACACCACAATCGCACAAAAGATTGTTAGAGCTATCATTCCATAGAACGGAACTAACTTTATTTCATTTCTTGATGCTAACCAAGCCCCTGATAGTTTCAAGGAGTTTGTGAAGTTTCTTTCTGAATCCTACATTGCAGGTGCTTTAACTGCAAGTCCTGTGCTGTATTTGGACGTTCTTCATGAATTTTGGACATCAGCTATAACTAGGACAGTTGTTCTAGAGAATGTCACTTCTATGGTGGTCACATGCACAATTGAAGGCCAGGAAATTGAGTTTTCAGCTGCTGATGTGAATACAGCCCTGGGATTGCCAACTGAGAATTATGGAGAGATGCCAACTGCAGATGAGTTGAGTGAATTAATGGACTTCATCAACTACAGTGGCTCAATCAACTTGGCAAGCCTGAACAGAACAAACCTTAGGAAGGAATGGTCCTTTATGTTTGACTGTGTAGTGAGGGCTTTCACTTGCAGAAAAACTGGCTTTGACAACATCTCAAGTGTAGTGCAGAAGCTGGTGTTCTCAATAGCTCACAACAGGCATCTGAATGTTGGAGGCCTAATTCTGGAGGAGCTGGCTACCAGGCCTACTATGCCTTTGAAGAATAGAGGTAAAGAAATCTTTTTGCCAAGGTTTATTATGTCTACTTTAGCTCATAAAGTCAATGACATACATTTGTTAGCTGATATTGATAGTAGTAGAATTGGCAATTGCAAGCAAGTGTCCAAAATTATATTTGTCTCACTTACTTCAAAGAATAAGGTGAGTGTAAGTCTCAGAATCACTCCATTTATGTTGGAGAGGTTCAGGACTTATCCTTACCCTATGCCAGACATGAGGGCTCCTAAATTTGCTAGTTCAGCTATGGTTCCTAAGCCTATGGAAGCACAAACACAGGCACACCAACAGGGACCTTCCAAGGCTGCGGCCCCTTCTTCTAAACCACTAGATGTTAGCAAACCAACCACTTTAGTCTCTCAAAAGACTGAAGTGAGTAAAAAGAAGAGAAAGGAACCTACCCTTGCTGTTGTAAATGAGCATGAAACAATACTTACTGAACTAGAGTCACCCTTGGTCAAGAGGCCAAAGAAGAGTAAATTACCTGAGCTGACCACTCAAAACACCTCTATGTCCTCCCAAAAGGGCACAGTTGAATAAATGGGGAGTAAACAGTTACTAGATGCATCCTCTCAACAGGATGTATCTATTGAAAAGAGCATTCACCCAAATGCATCCTGTACTGAGTCAGCACAACCTGCACCTAAAGTGTATGGTAGAAGATATAAGGATGGCACACACAGTGAGGGCACATCACTTGAAGCTCCCACATCCATTTTGGGGGAGCTGCCAACACTCACAACTGAGCAAACTTCTCTAATCTCCCAAATTTCTTCATCATATAGAGCACTTGAATCTGGTTCCCAAGTGCACCAACACTCAAGTGACATGGTTCATGAAACTGTGCTCACCACCCAGAATCAACATCTAGATGTTGAGAGACTACTGGCTGGGGTAGATCTTGATGACACCATTACAAACATGGGGGTTTCATCAGTTTTTACTGAAGACCCCATGGTCACTTTTGCACCTTCATGTGCACAATCATCTTTACAGATGAATAGGTTTGAGGGTAGTACTCCTGAGGGGGGGCTATCTAAATCCTCTCCAATTCAATTGGAGGTTCCTCAAGAAGGAACAACTCCCCTCATAACTCTAGCAGAAGCTGTCTCAGCAGTCAAAGCTAGAAGAACAATGCTACAGTAACCCAGTCAAATTCTCTCTAATTTCAATGGAGGTTCTCACTACAAGTGGAGGACAACACACTGTCACAACCACAGAGCAATCTGTGAGTCAAACTGTGACCCCGGTCATATATGCTTATGCATTTTTTTTTGTGAAATGAGTATGATTAGCCCTATATGGTTTTCCACTAATCATATGATCACAGATTACCTCCTCTCAGCCACCTCTTATTTCTGTAGGTCAAATAACATTTGAGCCTTTCATGTGAGAATAAGAGAAAAGATTGAGTGAAAAACAAAGAATAAGAGAGGCAGGATCCTTCCTGGCAAAAGGAGAGGTAGATGAATGTATGGATTTAGTAATCCTTGTGAGGGAACTCTGACTCTCAAAAGTCATGAGACTAGTGCAGTGAAAATTGGTGAGACCACTTATTCAAAAGAACAGAGAGCTTAGGATTTTTTTTATCACTAACGGATTTTTCTGCAGATCTAAGTGAAAATTCTATTGTTTGAAACTTATCACCATGAATCTCAAAGAAGCTTGAAGTTGCAGACAATGTTCCAAATGGACAATGACAGCAGCTTGAACAATGTGCATTTAGCTGGATTTTTCTTCCTGGAGATAATGTCAAAAGGGGGAGAATATATCTAAATGCCAAAACAGCTAATGGATGTTGAATAAATCTAAATGCAACTCAACAAAAGAAGACCTGATGGGAAGACTGGTTTTCATTTCTGCATTTAGTTAAAGTTTTTGACATCATCAATCAGAACTTGTGCATAATTTCATAATGAACAAGTTGGGGGAGATTGTAATATATAATAGATGATGTCAAAGAATTATGCCTCAGAAGAATGTCAAAGATTACTGGAGGTAATAATATCATCAACAGCAGGCAAGAGCAGAATATCAAAGGATGGAAGATTTCTGAATATAAAAGCTGGCTCTTTGTCAAGTTACAGGATAGGGATGTTAGCTAGATATCCTGAGCCAGATTTGCTGAAACTAATAGAGGCTCTAGCTGACACCCACATCCTAGAAGAATTGGAAATACTTTTGCAAATTAAGAACATAATTGAGAAAGAATCAGACAGCTCAGTTTTTACTTAATTATTGTAAACTGTCCAATGTACAAGTGTTGTATCAGCTTTTGTATCATTTTATTTTCATTCTTTAACTTGGGATTAGTCTTGTTAACAGGCATGAATTTGTGATAAGCAATCTTCTCATAAATTGGGGGAGATTGTTGTGCAAGACATACCTGTATCATAACAAGACTAAGTCATACTGACAACCCTAAGATTAGTTGTATTATAACATTAATCTGTAATTCATACTTCTAACACTTAATGTCTGTAAAATACAAATGGAGCATACTGGAGCATTTTTCTCTGAACAGTGTCAAGCCTAAGAATTCTATCTGGAAGAAGATCATGCCTCAGAAGAATTATGAAGAAGCTTGGAGCGGAATAAATCTGTTTGGTGTAAAACATTCTAAGTCAAGATCTCTACAAGTCACAGAATTAGTGTTATAGAGAAATCATTCGAGAACTCCAGAATGACTTATCGAGAAGTCATTTAAACTCCAGAGAGTACCGACGGATGAGTAACATCTACCCGATGGATGAGCAATATCTACTCGACGGATGAGGAATGTCTACTCGACGGATAAACCATCACTACTCGACGGATAAGCAACATCCACCGGGTGTAGAGAACTCAGAAATTGTCTGTCGAGAACTCAGAGATATCGACAAGTATACATTCATTAGAGAACTCTGAGTTATCGATAAGCCAAAGTCCATTAGAGAACTCTGAGTTATCGATAAACCAAAATTCACTAGAGAACTCAGAGTTATCGATAAGTCTAGGCAACAATGAAGTTTCAGAGATATCGACAAGCCAACATGCCTATCGAGATGTCGAGTTCTCTACGGCTTAATTGGAGATCTCGAATTGAAGAAATTTCTCTAACTACAGAATTGCAGAACAGTTCAATATCCAAGGTTACAAATCAACAAACAATTCACACAACTGGATTGACAAGTCTACAAAAAGCAGCTTGAGAGATGTGCAAGATCAACGACAAAGATTAACTGACAGAGGAGATTAAAGTAATCACGGGAAGCTAAAGATATGTTAAGCCAGAAATGGAAGATTTGCTTTTCTATAAATGGAAATGACAAGTGACAGTTTAGAAAAGCTAATAGCATGTTTATTATCCACCGTGTAAACCAGCAGTTAACTGAGTTATAAAGTTAACACTGGTCCTCTAGTTAAGTAGTGAAGAACAATCAGATTAAAAAAGTTGTGTGTTCTCTCTCAAGAAAGAAGCTAAGTTCTAAAACAAGAACTTAGAGATTTTGTAGCAAAACACTGCTTGATTTTTAATATAAAATTAAGTGAGTTTTGAAGATCTTTGTTTTAAATATTTGCTCAGCTATTTATGTTTAACATCCATTCTACTAAATCATTAACAACAACCAACTGCTAAAGCCTAATTCAATCGAAAATCAAACATTTAAGCCAAAACACATTCACCCCCCCTCTGTATTGTATTCATACCTAACAAGCTGGCAAAATCCGTCTTCTGTTCTTCCTCAACTTTAACCAACGCAAAAGCCTTTTCCATCTCCTTCATCCAAGCTCTCGTCTTTGTAGGATCAGCGGAACCGGAAAATTCCGGAGGCTTTACCGACTGAAATTGCTTGAAAGTAACTACAGGTGTTGCTGGTGGTACTTGATGTTCTGGATGAGCGGCTTGTTATAGCATTTGTTGTTGAAATTGCTGTTGCTGCTGCTGCATCCGTTGCTGCATCATCAGCATATGCTATTGCATAAGATGAAACATCTGATCCATATGATTGTTATCGTTCTGGCCCTCTGTATTTCCGTTAGACGAGTCGGGTCTTGCTTTTCTTTTGGGTGCCATATTTCTGATAATAAAACAATTGGTTCTTTTAATGACGATTTACTAAACAAGTGATATGGAATAGAACCAGTCTTTATAATATTAAAAACCATTAAAACAGTTGATATGGGGAAAAACAATTTATCAAATATCTAAAATAAGTGAGTAAAACAGTGCGATGTTTAAATAAATAATTTTAAAATAATTTAAAATTTTGAAAACATAAAGGGTACAACATGATTGTAAATAAAAACAACATTTTAAAATATACAACGGTAAATCAGTAAAATAAATGTAAATGCTTAAATGACTGGAAAAATAAAATGAAGAAAACGTGAAAAGGTTCATCTTATATATAGGTAGGATACCAGCTGCAGGTGTCAATGCTTGATACAAAAGTCTATAATATGTTAGTCATCCTGCTACCTCAAATCAGTAAGCTCTTGAGAACCAGCCCTATAGATCTGGCGTAGTCTCTCTCTCATGATGTAGTCTGGTCGAAGTGCTCGAACTGGACCGTCCTCCTGTATCTCAAACAACCCAAGAATCTCTCTACACTGATCCTGCCATCTGACCCTTTCCTCTCTCTTTCTGACTGGTACCGCTGATATGAAACCATGCGAGGCTCGCGAAGATCTGTACGGGAACCTCGAGAAGGCAATGTAATGGCTGATCCACAACTACCTCATCCATAAACTCTGGCTGCGGGAACTGGTATACCCCGGGCACAGGGGCATAGATAGCTAGCGGTGCAGGAAACAAAACAGGCTGCTCCTGGGGTGCATATACAGGTGGCTCTAACTCTGGCTCCATCTGGGGAATCTCCGAAATCTCAGGCTGTCGCACGGGAACCTGTGGCTCTAAGTCCTTCCACTGTGGAATGTCAACCATATCAGGAACATCAAATATCGGAAACTCTAATGGTGGAAAATCAGGTATCTCCGGCTCAAAGTAAGGGAAATAATCAACAAATTCTGGTACCTCTGGTGCAGGGGGTACCGGCAAATGCTCTAGTGTGGGTCCATGTGGAAATGGTGGAGGTGGTGGTAATGGAGGAAATGCCTGCATCGATACTGGTGCTAGTGCTGGTGCTGCCACTGGGTCTGACTCGGTCCGCTCCGCAGATGACACCGAATAAGCCATCTAATATACATAACAATCATAATACAAGAACAATCAAATCACAATCCTAAAACTCATAACTCTTAATCACATAAATAAACAACCCTAACATTCTTACTCCTATCTTATATGATCTTCATATCTTATCTTAACTCTAATGTTCTTGTTTTCAAGGGTCAAAACCTTAGCTCTGATGCCAACTATAACACCCTCCAAATCCAGGGTATCGATTTGGGACATTATTAATCTTAACTACTCACTAAACCTGCACAAGAAGAATATAAATATAATAATTACCCCGAACTACTGCTACTCAGGATCTTTTAAGGTTAAGAGTTTGAAACAAGAACGACACACTAACTTTATTACAAACCAGTTTAAAAATAATCTATCTCAAGAACTCTCTTTATTACAAAACTTTATTCTATCTACATTTCTCATCAAATAACTTTTATTCCAACCAACACTACTACTTATCCTGTTACACCTGATCTGGTAACTCAAAGCTCTCTTCTGGGATAGGGACAAACACCCTTGGTATAAGAGGGTCCCGCTGCTTGACTCACTTCTTGAC
The DNA here is from genome assembly GCF_009905375.1 of Apium graveolens. Taxonomy (NCBI): domain Eukaryota; kingdom Viridiplantae; phylum Streptophyta; class Magnoliopsida; order Apiales; family Apiaceae; genus Apium; species Apium graveolens. Next base: position 37,636,713 of record NC_133651.1, read on the forward strand.
TATGCGGGTTCTGATGGGTTTCATTCTCTACCTTGACTGAAAAACAATAGGAATAATAATAAAAGGGGGTGAGCCAAAATTGTTCAACAAGCCTGCAACAATATATGTAGTACCAAGATAAAATAAATGAATCGAATTTTGAGGGTTTGAACAACCATTTATATCTGTATGGAATAATAAATAGCCATTATTGGCGAGTGCCAAATGAATGAGACTGGAAACAAGAACTAACTATGCACTATAACATGCTGATCAGTCAGGATACAGTGCGGATCTATACCCAACTGCATAGACCCAACCAACATAGGAAGTACTCGGGCAACTACGGCCTATTAATTTAATGGTCTGGGTAAAACCCAGTCCGTATCGTAACCATCCAGTCCAAAGCTGAGCATCTGGAACAATCGGAATGCTTTTGATGTATCCCAACATCAGGATATATCATAATATATGTAACAAGGGTGAAAATATTAGAATATGAATAGAGGATTCAATAAATTAGGAGAAATTAAGAATCGAAATGAAGTAGGAACAAGAATCAATAATTGTGTATCAGTGTATATGAACAAGAATTATCAAAGTGTAAATGATATGGAAAATGGGGTATAATTCACTATTCTGAATTTAGAATAGGGAAAAAACTTGCATTGCGCGTACTTAACCTAGTTCAACTCACTGTCTTCTGTCTCCTGCTTGATCTACCTTGCTGATATTGGATCTATCATAGAAAGATAGTCGTTTAGATAACTTACTATATACGCGTATCTCGAATTGATACCACGTAACCCTAATAATCTACCCATACGTTTCTATTTGACTCGCGTATATACATATATAATTATATAGCACATAGGGTTCATATAATCATGTAAAGCACATAGCACATAAGGCACATAATTGATTTCAACCTCATAATTACTTTTAGAATCGATACTAGACCCATACCTGTATTAACTAACCCTATTTGATTTTATTTATAATTTTTCAGGATTTATTTGACTCGATTCTACCCATATTAGGGCCTATAAATAATTAACTAACATAAGACAACTCTCTTTCGGAAGAAATTATGATTTAAAATTATTTTTATTGGATTTGGTTCATTTTTCTAAGTCTTGGGGTCTTCGTTTACTCAAATCGGACTAACGGTTTAATTATTATGAATTAAATAAGATTTAATTAATTAATAATTAATTATAATTAATTAATTATAATTAAATAATCCTTAATTATATTTTTAAATAATTATTTAATAATTATTATATTTTAAAATAATTAATCCATAATTATTAGGATTAATTACAATTTATTACAATTATTTACAGATTATTATTCACACGATTAGATCGATTATTTACAAATAAATAATCGATACAACTAACTGTTACACTATTTATCGAATAAATAATTATTATTCACACCATAAACTAACTCAACGATCAACTACTCGTATAAATACGAGCTACTCGCTATTCTCGTATAATTATCCAACTTTTATTATTATTATAACTTATACGATTAATTAATTATCTTTATTTAATTATTCGATACGAATAATCATTACGACACTCTTCGAATAAATAACTATCGCTCGAATAATAATAATTTAACTCATCGTTCACTTACCCATATTAATAAACTAATTATCGAATCTTTAATCATATTATTCAATTATTTTTAATCCTTATTTATTAATTAATTACTTAATTATTAAATAATAAATAAACAATTAAATTATTAAATAAATAGTTAAATTACTAAATCATTAATAATATTTGAATTTCTAAATTAATAAATTAATTTAGAAATTAATTATAACATTTTTCAGATTTAAAATCTGATTTTTAATTAATTTTTAGAATTATTAGAATTGATTTTGATTTTACAAAATATAACTAATTAATTAAAAATCCAGAAACAAAATCAGGAAATGGATTTCTGGGTTTAGAAGATTGAAATCGGGTCGAAGCTTTTGGGTTAACGGGTCGGCCACACGGGTCACCAAGAACATGGGTTGACCCGCCTGAATCTGCACAACTCCGGCCACCGGCGGGGTTTTCTGGCGAGCAAATTCCCAGCTTCCAGGCCATCCTTTCCTTCCGTTTCCGGTACCATTCAATTTTACACGATTGCAGCAACATCCCCAACGCACCATCACCGTCCCGTCGTCCTTCTTCCACCATCTCCGGCCAAAAGGCCAAAGCTTCCCGGCGAGCTTGGATTCCAACTCCGGTGAATCAATTACTGTCCGTTCATGCATCGTTTGGATCGATTCTTTTCGGTTTTTCACTCCAATTCACTCCAGGAACATAACCGTACTAACATCATTACCCAATAACTCCAGAAATAATTTCTCCGGCCAAATCAAAGAAATTTCCTGCAAAATACTAAATTAACAATTTTGTACACGCAAAATTACGAATAATATACCAAAATAAAGCTTATCACTTCTACAATCAAACCCCCATATTCAAAACAATCACAGATTCTTACACCTTCAAAAGCGAACTAAACTAAAATTATGCAAACTTGAAACTAAGAACTAATACCTAGAACATAACTTCGACAAAATAATAGTACAAATCAGTTGTAAACAAGTATATGCAACTATACCAAGCATCAAATTCAACCCAGAACCCCACAATCAAAAAACCCCCAATTCAGTTCATGAACCCTAAAATATGAATTGAAAATCGAAGCAACAACACACGAAATTGATGGTATGAAAAGAAAGTAGAGATCAAGAGCTTTGTTTTGGTTACTCACATGATCAAATCGGTTAACAGAATCACTTCCAAATCTGGAGTTTAATTCCCTGCATGTTCTTCACCAACACTAATTATTTCTTGATTTTCTGAATTTTTAATAATAATTAACTAATAAATTAATAATAAAACAGCTATTTATAGTACTGAAAATAATACCCCTAAATAAAATTAAGGGGCTAATTACACATCTAATAAAAATATTTGGCCCTAATTTTTATAATTTTTGGGTATTAATAATGAATTTTTAAATATCCAATAAATATAAAATAAATGCTAAAAATTCCCAAAAATTGTGAATATTACAAAAATGCAAAGAAAAATGATGTATGATAATTTCATGATCATATAAAAATGAAAATGTGATTTTTGTGGGGCTTTTGGTACCCGAAGGGATCCGGAAAAGTCATTTTTCGCGAAAAAGGTAAATTTGTAAAACGTCTAGGGGTTCAGAATAGCGATAGGGTATAGGTCATTTTTGGCAAAATAGGGCCAATGATTTTGTTTGAAATACGGGCTTTTAAAACATTGTTTCAGTTGTACGGGTTTTGATATAAAACTTATAACTTACGATAGAACACTCAATAAATATCTGAATCACATTCTGATCAAAACAGACGACACGTAGCACATAGCAATTAGGGTTTAACGACTCAACACATTTAATCACATAATAATACACATAATTTATCTTTATTGTGAAATAATACAAGCGTAATTTCTCGGTCGTTACACAAGGGGAGCCCTTGATGCAAGAATATAGAGAACATGGGAGAAATGCGTGTACTGAAGTTTGGGAAGAGCCTATTGTTAGTGAGTTAATGGATGTTAATGAAGCTGACAAGAAACAACTATTTCAGCAAGATTATCAAGCTGTCTTAGACTCTATTTCTTTTGATGCTGAGGCATTTACTCATTCTGTTCCAGCTTATCAACTTCTAGCTGAACAGGGAAATGAGGCAGCTGAGAGAACTTTGAATCTGGTGCACACAACTGCTTCTATGCAAAGGGCCAAGGATGTTGTCAATTCCTTGCCTCCTACAACTAGTGTAGATTCTGATTCTCTTAATGGTGAATTTGGAGACAGTGGTGGAGACGATGAAGAGGAGGAGCCCATGGATTTAGGGGGAGAAGCTGGTTCAAGCAGGAATGCAAACACTCCATCATGGATGTTTAGCAAAGAATGCAGTGAGCATCATTTCAAGTCAATCCTGATCTCTCTCATCAAACAGACCAATACAGCTTTTCAAGCCTCCACAGATGCCAACACCAAAAGTTTGCTACAAGCTCATCTCAACTCCCTTCAATTACATCAAATATCAAATCTCAAACAGACTTAGGAGGTAGATGCACTCAAAGCCTCCATAGCTGATATCAAGAGGGATGTATCCGACAGACTGGAGTCTAAGTTTCCTGAAGTTACAATGAGAGATCTTCATCAGGGACTCAGGAGGGAGTCTGAAATAAACTCCAAAATTGATGATGTTAGCAGAAGGGTGATTAACCTAGAGAGTGAGCTCACTAAAATCAGACTCAATCAAGCTCATCAAACTATGCTTCTTCAACAGCTGGTGGCTGCACATACCAAACCCAAAATTTCTCAACTTGATGCTAACAAAAAGGGGGGAAGGCTCAATTACCTCAGTTAGTCAAGGTGCTGCAAGTGAGCGGAAGACAGTGCTGAAGATAAATGTCAGCAAGGTAATTGTTCCAGAAATCACCTTCACTAAGCCACTAGTGATGGACAGTATAGATTTAATCAATCTCAAGGCAGCTGAACTGAATGAAAAGTGGGAGGAACTTGACAAGAATATTGAGCAGAAATTTGGTCAAATAGAGAAACCAGACAAGATCTTTCATCACTTCTCTCAAGTCAAGCAAATCTCAGTGAATGAAATTAGTCTGGGTAATATGGAAAAGGGCCAACCTTCATGTATAAAGTCTCCAAAACCCAACTTGGTTTTGAAGCCCAAAAGAAATTATCCAAAGTCATCTGAAAAGAACCCCTTGGATCTTATGTTTGAGACTCCAAGGCCGGATGAAAAGAAGCTGTTGGAAAGGTCCATTGCATTTTTCAAGGATCCAACTGACTCTGTACTAAAGAGAATAATATCTAAGATCTACATGAATGGGAAAGAAATCTGTGTGGTGGCTGGACACCCTCAGTTTGCAGAAGCTAAGAAGGAAGAAAATGAGAGAATTAAACAAGAAAAGAAGCAAGCTGCTTTAGAAGGTAAGAATCTCAAACAGAAGAAAAAACAAGCTGCTATAGTAGCCAAGCTTCAAGCTGTGAAAACTGCAACTGAGATTTCCGAGAAGCAACCTGTGATAGTTGAAGCTCAGGATCAGAAAATGCACAAGGAACCTCAACAGAAAAAGAAGCCAAGATACAAAGTCAGGGTCAAAAGAAGATTGGACTTCAATGATGATAAGATGGAAGATTACATTCCCAACCAGTCTACATCTACAACTTAAACATCCAAGCCCTCAGTGGTGTAGGAGGAATTTAAGGTGGATACTACAAGGAATTATCATGGTGAACCAATAGTTCCTAAAGATGAGCCAGTAGAATGGGATAGCTTGCCTCTTCCTGAGCTCAATTTACCAATCCTCAACAAGTTAAAGAAGATAAAGACAAGAGCAATCAAGAAGGTCAAGCCTGTGAGACTTAAAACCAAAACCTTAACCAAAACTCAACCAACTATCAACAAGGGAGATCTTCTATATATCAGTGACATCAAGGAGTTTTCATATATAAACCTCTACATGGATGATCTAGAAGAAGTAAGAGCAATTGATACTCACAGAAATCTCCCTGAAAGACTGGTGTTCAAATACAAGGGTGGGAAAGAGATCATATGGCCCCTTCACAGGATTCTTCAAGAGAGCTGTTATATTTTGATAAAGATCTTCTCATCTTTCAAGAAAAGTTTTGGATTTAATGTGACTTCCAAGAAAATGGTTCTAAAGAAGATAGAAGAACTAAGGGGCAACAGAAAAGCCTCAGATTCACTCCCAAGGACTCTATCAATTCCCTTCACAGGAAACAGAGTGCATTTGAGGCCTTACTGGCTGATGGAATTCATGGATGAAAAAGGTGTTAGGAGATTCTTCAGACTGGATGACCAATTGAGCATCTCAAGCAATGAGACTCTATTGGAAATGCAAGAAAAGCTGGATCTATCAAATGCTGAAAAACTTGAATTTTACAGACAACTCCAAAATTAAATAGAATAAAATAACAGGAAGCTTGGGAAGAAATCAAGATAATCAAGGAAATAGATCACATCTGCTCAGACTAGAGGAGCACCTTGAAAATGATTGTGAGAACTCTTTGTACACTTTACTTTGTTCAATTTTCAAATAAACTATAGCACTTACTAGTTTTATCTACCATAATTCAATCTGTACATTTAGGGTGTTTTGTTATCATCAAGTTTCTCTTAATTTATGGCTACAATTCCAGTAGACATAAATTGAGGGAGATTGTTAGGAATATGTTGTGAACTTGATGATAAGTTGAACAAAATACCTTAGTAGATTTAACTTAATGTTTTTGTAGCTCTCGAATGATGTTCTATAATAGTCCCGACGGATGAAATTTATAGTCCCGACGGATGACCACTGAACATCCATCGAGAGTGTAGCTTATGTAATAATAAGTCTTGTAGCACATGTCTGCAAACAACAATGTATTAATTGAGTAGATGTTGTAGGATTCTTTAAGTCATGTTGACTTCTAGATTGATATGCAGAATATGGTGGCTAATTATAAATATAAGATGTCTTGTAATTCTGTATAAGTGAAATAGAGTCAAGTGGCAGAAAGGCTCCTGACGGATGATCTACAAAGGCTCCCGACAGATAATCAACAAGGAATCCGACGGATGACCAACATAGTCCTGACGGATGATCATATTTAAAAGAGCAGTTGACGGTGACAACACAGTTACATGCGTCGGGTGTTTGTAAATGGAATGTGGAAGCCTAATTGTAGGATTTAGAGAACAAAGAAGCATTACCATTTCCATGCAATTATGAAGATATTCAAAGATGCTGGATAGTGTAATGAAGCAGCATAAATTTAGATTAGAAACCATTTTTGTTTTACTTGTTTGTCTTTTTATCATGTAACTTGGTAGTATATAAACCAAGTGTAGCAAGTAGAACAAATAATCAAGTTAGTAAGCATTATTTTCAGAGAGATAGAAAAAGTTGTATCTATTAAGCATCTCTTTGTAATTATACAAGTTCACTTATAAGCAGCTGTGTGCTATTCAAGCATCACAGAGTTCTCATCTTAATATATATCTCAGCTGGATAAGTTCAAATCCACCAAAAAGTTTTAAAGCCTTGTGTTTTATTCCTTTGTGTTTGATTTTCATATCTTAATCATTCCGCAACATAGGAAAATCTGCACAGTTATATTATTTAATAAGAACAGTTTTAAAATTAGAAAAAGGAACTAGAATTACATTCAACCCCCGTTCTGTAATTCTTGTTGTATTATTTGGGATTAACAAGAACACACAATCATAACCACAGTTTCAACTGTGAGTTCAACTGTGACTCATGTCATATGGTTAACTACCACTTCTATCCCCTCCACCTCAAACCAAACAAATATTCCATCCACTTCAAACACTACACCGCAACCTTCTCACCTTATATCTCAATGGTTGCAAGATGCTCAAGCCCAACCAACAATTGTAAATGATCTTTTGGATAAACAGCTTGCAGGCCTATCCAATATTACCCAACAACTTCTTACAACAGATATGTCAAACCAAAACTATCAAGCCATATTGCTTTCATACAAGGAGGATGTTGAGGAGCAGCAGGAGAAAATTGCAGATGAAGCAGATGGTAATGTAGATGCATGGCTCTCAAAGGATTTCACTACAACTATGGAGGAGGCCTTAGCAAAGTTCAAAGAAAAGTATATCACCATTTTGGGTAATAATGTTAAGGTTCTCACTCCTCAGAAAGTATATGATGTTGTGACAGAAGTGTACAAAGCTCAATTGAAGGCCTTTCATCACATTGGAAGAGCCATGGAAAGCACTCTGGTCAAGCGTCAAACAAAAGTGAAGAAGTTTCTCAATGACAGGATTGATGAGTTGATGCCAACTTTTCAAGAAATCAAGACCAAGTTCAAAAAGTTTTCAAAAAGACTTCAAGCCCTCTCTCTGACTCCAGTGGAAGAGAATGTATCTAAGCTAGTTAAATCTTTCATAGATCTACATGAAGTGATCCAGAAGCAAATCACTCAACATAATGACTTAAAGGTCAAGCTAGATCAACTTTTTAAAGCTAGGTTTGAACTTTCAGCCTTAGTCATAGGGGAGGTCAAGAATGTTGTGCATAATTCTGTTAGTTCTTTGGCAGCATCAAGCTCACAACATTCCTTGTCTAAAACAACACCCCTACAAAACCAAAATCTGCAAGCTCAAATCTCATCTCTACAGTCTTTTTATGCTTCATTGACAGCTCAAGTTTCCCAACCAACAGCTTTGGTGCAGAATCAGTAGAATGATATCAAGTCACTAGTAGATTCCCACAAACATCTCTAAATGTATAATTTTGTCTCTCTAGGAGCTATTATGGGTGCTTTGAACATTCCTCTTCCTGCATTTCCAGAAGCAGTTAAGCCAGAAATTCCAAGTCCTCTAATCTTGCCTACTACCAAGACTAAGGGGGGGATAGAAGCTAGACTGCAAAAATCAACATCAAACTCTGACCAAAGCACCACTAAAATTAAAATTACTCAAGATGTCAGTAAAGAAAGACTCCAAAAAGTTGTAGAAGGACCTTGTCAAGACAAGGAGTTCAATGAGCTACTCACTATGCTGAGAGTCTCTCTTCATAATAACTACATCACCTACAAAAGAGCTTTGGTCAACAACATCAACTTTCTGAGAGTGGTGCTGGTAAAGAATGGGAACTTCAGAGAGAAAAGAATAGTTGCAAATGTCAATAACTGTTATTTAGATAGGTGTCTACAAGTTTCCCTCTCAAATCTTCAATCCAATAGAACATCTGAACTAGATGCCATCATTGATAGGGTCAATCCAGTGATTCTAGAGGACACTCAATTGCTTGCAGAACTCAAAAATACTCAGATAGCTAGTTTTCCTGAAGCCTATATATCTTTATCCAAGCAAGCGGTGGCCTACATCTGTTCTCAAACCAGAAAATGCAAACACTTCAGAATCCCCAAACATTGTGTGAGGGGTAATCTCGGACTGATCATGACTTTGGAAACAGATCTAAAGACCAAGAGGAAGAAGACAACTGAAGATGAAGAAGTAATAAGGATATTGGGAAGATATTTACAGAATGCTGAAACCGAGTTGCTAAATACATAAATCAATATCAAAGATGACTTGGATGATGATGAGTAGAATAATGATGAGCAAAAACCTTATGACTCAAATCCAAGTCAATCTACTAAGGCAACTGGCAGTAAGGTGGATGAGAAGAAGAAGGATGATGGAAAGAAGGGAGAGGAAAGCAAGAGGAGGAAAAGGGGACACTACGCCATAGATGGGCAAATAAGACACTTTTCTAATGTAATGCCTGTTTTGCGTTACATTAGACAGACTTTTTTGACCTATTGTAACACTAACGAAATAGCGTTACTTTACATGTAAAGTTACTGTTACGTTAGAGGGCTTGTGTTGCAGAAGAAAGCTAGTGTTACAATAGTGCTGACATGACGTAACGCTTTGCTTTATCATTATAATAATATTTAATTTATTTATTATTTTTTTGGGCCCCACTAGTGTACACGTCAGCAAAAGTGGGTCCCACCTGTGGGCCCCACTAAAACTTGTTCAAGAAAGTGGGTCCCACACTAATAGGTGGACCCCACATGTGGGCCCACACTGCCACGTGGCACTGCCACGTCAGCAAAGCGTTACGTTAACTTTTCTGTTACAACGCTACTGTTACATTTGCTCAACCCTGCCACGTGTGCACCGCCACGTCATTAAATAATTAAATATTTAATTATTTAATAAATAATTAATTAAAAAATTAAATAAATAATAATTAAATAAATAAATAATAGAGTAGTGGGCCACACATGTGGGCTCCCCTTGTGGGCCCCACATGTGGGCCCCATATTAAACAATTATTTAATTATTTAATAAATAATTATTTAAATAATTAAATTAATCATAATTAAATAAATAAATAATAAAGATGTGGGCTCCACTTGTGGGCCCCACATGTAGGCCCCACATTATCCAATTATTTGATTATTTAATAAATAATTATTTAAATAAATAAATAATAATTAAATAAATAAATAATGGAGAAGTGGGCCCCCACATGTGGGCTCCCCTTGTGGGCCCCACATGTGGGCCCTTGTGGGCCCCACATGTGGGCCCCATATTAAACAATTATTTAATTATTTAATAAATAATTATTTAAATAATTAAATTAATCATAATTAAATAAATAAATAATAAAGATGTGGGCTCCACTTGTGGGCCCCACATGTAGGCCCCACATTATCCAATTATTTGATTATTTAATAAATAATTATTTAAATAAATAAATAATAATTAAATAAATAAATAATGGAGAAGTGTGCCCCACATGTGGGCTCCCCTTGTGGGCCCCACATGTGGGCTCCACTTGTGGGCCCTACATGTGGGCCCCATATTAAACAATTATTTAATTATTTAATAAATAATTATTTAAACAATTAAATAAATAATAATTAAATAAAGAAATAATAAAGAAGTGGGCTCCACTTGTGGGCCCCACATGTAGGCCCCACATTATCCAATTATTTAATTATTTAATAAATAATTATTTAAATAATTAAATAAATAATAATTAAATAAATAAATAATGGAGAAGTGGGCCCCACTTGTGGGCTCCACATGTGGGCCCCATATGTGGGCCCCACATTATCCAATTATTTAATTATTTAATAAATAATTATTTAAATAATTAAATAAATAAATAATGGAGAAGTGGGCCCAACATGTGGGCTCAACTTGTGGGCCTTACATGTGGGCCCCACGTTATCCAATTATTTAATTATTTAATAAATAATTATTTAAATAATTAAATAAATAAATAATGAGAAGTGGGCCCCACATGTGGGCCCCACATTATCCAATTATTTAATTATTTTATAAATAATTATTTAAATAATTAAATAAATAAATAATGGAGAAGTGGGCCCACATGGGGGCTCCACATGTGGGCCCCACATGTGGACTCCACTTGTGGGCCCCACATTATCCAATTATTTAATTATTTAATAAATAATTATTTAAATAATTAAATAAATAATAATTAAATAAATAAATAATGGAGAAGTGGGCCCCACTTGTGGGCTCCACATGTGGGCCCCATATGTGGGCCCCACATTATCCAATTATTTTATTATTTAATAAATAATTATTTAAATAATTAAATAAATAAATAATTGAGAAGTGGGCCCAACATGTGGGCTCAACTTGTGGGCCTTACATGTGGGCCCCACGTTATCCAATTATTTAATTATTTAATAAATAATTATTTAAATAATTAAATAAATTAATAAATGAGAAGTGGGCCCCACATGTGGGCCCCACATTATCCAATTATTTAATTATTTTATAAATAATTATTTAAATAATTAAATAAATAAATAATGGAGAAGTGGGCCCACATGGGGGCTCCACATGTGGGCCCCACTTGTGGGCTCCACTTGTGGGCCCCACATGTGGGCCCCACATTATCCAATTATTTAATAAATAATTATTTAAATAATTCAATAAATAATGGAGAAGTGGGCCGACATGTGGGCTCCACTTGTGGGCCCCACATTTGGGGCTCCACTTGTGGGCCCCACATTATCCAATTATTTAATTATTTAACAAATAATGGAAAAGTGGGCCCCACATGTGGGCTGTACTTCTGGGCCCCACATGTGTGCCCCACATTATCAAATTATTTAAATATTTAATAAATAATGAATTAAATAATTAATTAAATAAATAATTAATTAATAAATCAAAAAAAATAATGTCTGGATCATGGTCGGATCGTAATAGGGTTCATATGTAAGGATAGGATTCATTTAACGGTTCGACCCACATATCCGTCGTTCGATTTTTTTAATCGGTTTTCTCGACGATCCAACCGTACGGATGTTATTAAACTATCTTCCTAACATTGGGAAAAAATAATCAAAAAATATAATGCCCGGATCATGGTCGGATCGTAATAGGGTTCATATGTCAGGATAGGATTCATTTAACGGTTCGACCCACATATTCGTCGTTCGATTTTTTTAATCGGTTTTCTCGACGATCCAACCGTACGGATGTTATTAAACCGCCTTCCTAACATTGGGAAAAAATAATCAAAAAATATAACGCCCGGATCATGGTCGGAACGTAATAGGGTTCATATGTCAGGATATGATTCATTTAACGGTTCGACCCAAATATCCGTCGTTCGATTTTTTTAATCGGTTTTCTCGACGATCCAACCGTACAGATGTTATTAAACTGCCTTCCTAACATTGGGAAAAAATAATCAAAAAATATAATGCCCGGATCATGGTCGGATCGTAATAGGGTTCAGATTTGGATTCATTTAACGATTCGATCCACATATCCATCGTTCGATTTTTTTAATCGGTTTTCTCGACGATCCAACCGTACGGATGTTATTAAACCGCCTTCCTAACATTGGGAAAAAATAATCAAAAAATATAATGCCCGGATAATGGTCGGATCGTAATAGGGTTCATATGTCAGGATATGATTCATTTAACGGTTAGACCCACATATCCGTCGTTCGATTTTTTTAATCGGTTTTCTCGACGATCCAACCGTACAGATGTTATTAAACTGCCTTCCTAACATTGGAAAAAAATAATCAAAAAATATAATGCCCAGATCATGGTTGGATCGGGACATTAAAATATCGATTTTTCTAAAATTTAAGAGAAAATGAAAAAAATTAAAAAATGAAATAAAATGAAAACGTACAAAAGGTGCAGTGAAAATATGGGCGGCTAAATTTCCCCCCAAAAACATCACTCTCTTTCAGAAACATCACTCTCTCTCAGAAACATCACTCTCTCTCGACCTCGCTCACTCACCTCAGCCTCCCACCTCGCTCACTCACTCACCTCTCACCAACACTCCCTAACTCTCACCCATCTCACTCTCCCTAACTCTCACCCATCTCACTCTCCCTAACTCTTACCTCAGCCGCACCTCACCTCAGCCGCACGCTCACCTCAGCCTCACCTCAGTCGCTCTCATTTCGGTGGATTCAACAGCAATTAGGTGGTTCTCAGCAACATTTCGGTGGTTCGGGTTCTCTGCAACGGAGTTAGGGCATGCAATTAGGGTTTCGGAATTTTAGGGTTTCGGTTGGAGCTAGCAATTAGGGTTCAGAGCTGGTTTGTGGTTTCGATTTTGGACCAAGGTAACCTCTAATTGAACTTTATTTTTGATTTTATGTATTTATCCCTGCTTATTTAATATGTTTAATATGTGTTTGTGTTTAATATGTGTAATATGTGTAATACGTTTAGAGTTTGTGTTTAATATGAATGTAATATGTGTTTGTGGTCATCTCCCCCCTCTCTCTGTCTCTCTCTCTGTCTCTCTCTCTCTCTCTCCGTCTCTCTCTCTCTCTCTTTGAGTTTTATTGTTTTAGATTCTTGTAATTATGGTTATTGCATTTCTTGATGTGATTACGTGCCGAGATGAATTGATGAAATTATGTTGCTTATTCGCTGTTTTTTGTTTTTTAATGTCCAAATGCAAGGCTTAACTCTGTTTGCCATTTGGTTACTGTGTCTTGTTTTTATCGTCTCTTAGCAGTACTAGGCCTTCCTTAGTTCCTTGTACAATTAAATAAATATATATTATTCGAATATTTAAGACATTAATCTAATCTCAAACTGATTTTATGTGCTATACAAGTCTTTGACTATTGATCTTTTACATTCTAACATTTATTCCCTGTGTGCTATTCAAAAGTTACAGTTGTAAATTGAAGTAAAAATTTTAATAAAAATCAAAGCATGGATAAAAATGGGGAATGAGATGTAGGAAATTATTAGTTTATCTAGTATCACTGTAGTATAGTGCACATAGAGGATTACACGGGCTTTTTTAGGTACACTTATAATCTTTTAACTTCGCAGGCTATATTATACAGTGTACTTATGGAAGATGATTATAGTAGCTGGATAGGATTTCCAAAATCTAGTAAAGAATATGTACGAGGGATAAAGGCATTTATGGAAAATTCATTTCCAATTCATGCTAAAGGAGAAGAAATGAAGTGCCCCTGCAAAGTATGTGTCAACCGTTATTGGCACACTCAAACAGTTATCTATGATCATCTCATATGTAGTGGCCCTTCTCCATTACATATGAAATGGATTTGCGAGGTATCACATACCAAAATAGACGGTAGTACTGACTTGATGGATTCGGGGACGGGGATTGATTTCGAAGATAATTTAGGTGAAATGTTCAATTGTACGGGTAAAAAGTTTCGAGATTTAGAAAATGACTATGAAAGTCTAACAAATGCAGAGGCTAGAAAGTTTTATGGCCATGTTAGGGAGGGTAAACAACCACTATACCCCGGATCAACTAAATTCTCTCGGTTAAGTTTCCTGATCAAACTTTATCATTTAAAGTGTGCTCATGGAATTTCCGAGTCTGCCTTTGGGGAATTGCTGGAGTTAATAAGAGACGCCTTTCCTGATGCCCAAATACCTTTGTCTTTGAATGCTGCAAAAAATATGATCAAGGATTTAGGCTTACATTATGAAAAAATACATGCATGCCGAAATAATTGCATGTTGTACTGGGGCGAAAATAAAGACAAAGAAAAATGCGACAATTGTGGTGTTTCTAGGTGGGTGTTACCGGAAAAAAAAGGCAATGATGCTAGTGATCCGGGGCAGGTTGTACACAAAGTGCCAGCTAATGTGATGAGGTACTTCCCTCTAAAGCCGAGATTGCAGAGGCTATACATGTGCAAGGAATATTCGAAACTAATGAAATGGCACGATATGGGACGTCAACAGGATGGAAAAGTAAGACATCCGGCTGATACAGAGGCTTGGAAGACGATAGATGCTGACTATCCTGATTTTTCATTAGAAAATCGGAATGTTAGTTTAGGAGTAGCCTCAGATGGATTCAACCCCTATCGTTCAATGAACCTAAGTCACAGTACCTGGCCAATTGTATTGGTCAATTACAACCTCCCACCTTGGCTATGCATGAAACAAGAAAATCTAATTCTTTCGACACTAATATCTGGTCCAGATTCACCAAAGAATAGTATTGATGTGTTCATGCAACCTTTAATTGCCGAGTTAAAAGAATTATGGGAGGTCGGCGTTAATACTTATGATGCCTTGGCTGATGAAGATTTTAATTTACGTGCTAGAGTGCTATGGACTATTAGCGATTTCCCGGGATATGCTATGTTGTCCGGCTGGAGCACAAAAGGCAAACTAGGGTGTCCTGTCTGCCATTATGAAACTTCATCACTTTATTTGAAGCATAGCAAGAAAATGTGCTATATGAACCACCGAAAGTTTCTTCCTTCTGCACACAAGTGGAGAATGGATACTAAAAGGTTTAATGGCGTAATTGAAATGGGGCAGTGTCCTTCAGTTTTAACGGGAACTGACATTGAGGAGTTGTTGTCTGGGTATGTAAACCAATTCGGCCTGCAGAATAAAAAGGCAAAGAGTAAAATTGAGGGCCCTTTTAAAAAGAAGTCAATTTTTTTTGATTTACCTTATTGGAAGCATAATCCACTTCGACATAACCTTGACGCCATGCACATAGAAAAAAATGTTTGCGATAACATATTGGGCACTTTACTCAATATAAGTGGCAAGACAAAAGATCATGTTGCCGCTCGTAAAGATTTACAAGAAATGGGAATTAGAAAACCCCTCCATCCTGTTCTATCAGAAGATGGAGCACACCATGAAATACGAGCAGCAATCTTTGACTTGTCGAACAAAGAGAAGGAGATCTTTTGTTCAGTGTTGGAAAACACTAAACTGCCGTACGGTTGTGCCTCCAACATAGGGCGATATGTGCACACAAAGGAGAGGAAAGTAGTGGGGTATAAGAGCCATGATGCTCATTTCATACTGCACTACTTGTTGCAGTTTGCCATCAAAAAAACTACAAAGGCTGAGGTTGCTGTACCTTTGATGAAATTGAGTGCCTGCCTTAGAGCTCTATGGAGCAAGGTTATCGATTTGGAGGAGCTTGAGAAGTTGGAAACTGAAATCGTCGAGGTACTTTGCCAATTTGAGATGATTTTTCCATCAGCTTTCTTCGACATAATGGTGCACTTGCTTGTTCATCTAACTAGAGAAGTTAGACTTGGGGGACCTCAGCACCTTCGAAACATGTTCCCAATAGAGCGTTATCTTGCAAAATTGAAATCATACGTTCGTAATAGAAGTAAGCCGGAAGGTTCTATTGCAGAAGGTTACATAGCTGAAGAATGTGTAACATTTTGTTCAAGATTTTTGGCTGCTGATGAAACAACAAAAAACAACATGTGCTCAACAGTTTTCGAAAGAGGGCCAACACAAGCTGAATATCATATCGGAACGAGAAGGAATAAAGATGGAACTATTATTCATTTGGAAGATGTTGATTGGAAGGCAAGTCATCGCTATGTTTTGTTCAATACTGGTAACAAAGAAGTAGAGAGGCTCCTCGAGTAAGTTTAATAAGCTCTAACGTAAATAATTTTAATTCATAATTCAAGAACTTTTTCTTTTCTGCACTGTTTTAACTTAGTATAATTTTAGGGAACATCAAGCCTTGGTGGACAGCCATGAAAATACAAACAGATACAAGAGGGCACGAAGACACACGGCAGAATTCTGGGACTGGTTACGAGAAGAGGTTGGGAAAATGGTGGAGGTTTCATCTGACTTGGGGGTGTTTGCGTTGGGGCCTAATCGAACAGCTAGAAGGTTTACTGGTTATGTTGTTAATGGCTATCGATTCCACACAAGTGATAGAGATTCTCGATGCACAACACAAAACAGTGGTGTATATTTGACTGCACAAACAACTAGTTTCTCTAGTTCTAGAGACGAGAACCCTATAGTTGGGGATGTCAGCTACTACGGATCGATAGAAGATATCATAGAACTTGATTACTGGGGATTATTTACAGTTGTCCTATTTAAGTGTCGTTGGTACCAACAACAAAAAGATCCACACGGTCACATTCGAGTAAATTTCAATAGGTTATGCCATAAATCTGATCCTCATGTCCTGGCCAAACAAGTGCAACAAGTTTTTTATGTGGAAGACCCAATCGAAAAGAATGTACATTACGTAATTAAGAAACTACCGAGGGAGTGGTGTGATAATGGAAACGTGGATGCACATGAAGATGTCAACGATACTGATCTCCGTGAGACTGAATTTGTTTGTGGACTTCAAACTCATGTTGATGAAATGAGTTGGTGCAGAGATGATATCCCTACAACAAGAGTTCCCATTCCCGATAAATGAAGCAACCAAACTGCTAAACATTTATAAGTTTAAAATTAATCACAGCAGTGGACTTTATTTTGTATTTTCTCTGTGTTTGGACTATTTAGATGTAATTGAATATCTTAATTTATTTCTTCCATGAATTCTTCAATGAAATCCATCTTTGTAGTTTAAATTTTTTGTCGTCGTTGTCTGCTTTGTAGTTTATATTTATTGTCTTGGTAAGTTCAGCATGCCCTAGTTATATTTCGTAGTGTTGGGATTAAATCTCCTTACTGTAATTTAGTTGATTCAGTAGATGCATATGATAACTATTTTTCTTATTTTTATAATTTTGTATGTTAGCTGCAAATATCCTACACGTGTAATAAAAACAAATATAGGATATGAAGTAGATGCTTAATAACTTTTTGTGATCGAAATTGTGTTTGTTGCATTTGTGTCGAGTGCCAATTCATGAATATTTTGTTGTTTATTATTTGATCTAATATGTGTTTACCAATTAGTTCGAGATATGTGTTTATGGCATACTAGGATTTGGAAAAGATACATTTGAAATATTTTTGTTTAATGGTCAGCCATTGACATCTCTTTGAACTCTGTGCAGGATGGCAGAAAAACACGTTAATATTGGATTGTACCACGGTGGGGAGTTTCAGAGGACAAGTTACTCTGGTGGAGATTGCTTGACTATTTATAATGTAGATGCTGATATGTGGGCTTATAATGATCTGATGGAGGAGGTGAAGGATCTCCTCAAACTCAATGAAATCGGAGGAGTCTATGCAAAAGAAGGAAAACATGGTGGTTGGAAGCTGCTGAGGACTGACCTGGACATCATTCAAGAGATAGAAAAGGGCAACGATGGCGAAGAGGTCAAGCTTTATGTAGACACAGTTGTTGACCCTGTAATTGAGCCGTTGTGTCAGATGCAGCCACACGTGATTGTCAGGCCGAGGAAAAGCCTGTTTGAAGGTATGCCTATTGCTGATAAATAATTAGGTCCCCATTAAGTACACATCTCTATCTATTTCTGTATCTCTTTATATATACATAATGGGACTTGGATGTCCATATTAGTTGAAGATAATTCTTTGACTTGGATTTTTTTCTTGCATAAATACAGTTTCACCGAAGAAAATACAAAAGCGGAAATATATTACCACACATGAACTCCAGCAGAAGCAGAACCCAAGGAAGATTGTTAAGAAGACACCTGAGCCCAGTCGGAGGTATGCGTTACGATCATCGCCAGCTCTGTTGCCTACTCAGCAAGATGCAACTGCTGGGCAAGGAAACGATAAAGGGTCTGCTAGAAGGAAACTGCAGTTACAAGATGATATTATTCTGGATAAAGAGGTATTTTTTTAATTTTCCTTCTTAAAAACATAAGTTATAATGATTATTGTTGTGTTATGTCAATTTAATCACTGACCTTGTCTTCATAAATTATTGTAGTTGCCCCCACCACCATTGACCGAAATCAAAAGAAAAAGACCCCGTACTTTGCAAAATAATGAGAAAATGAAAGATCAGCTACAAGGTGATGCACGCCAAGTAAGATGTCCCCTTGAACTTGCTATACCTGACATCGAGGTATCCTTGTCAGTGTTCCTCTTTTTTTTCTTCTAACCAGGACTGTAACACTTGTAATATTCACTTAAACACTCCTTCCAAATTTTTAGAAAGAAAGTACAATGCATAGTTGAGCTACACTAATAACAGTGCTGATTTATAATTATTGCAGGTGCCCCCCCCACCGCTACCAGCATGTGAGCAAGAAAGACTTAATCGAATGAAGGAAAATGATAGAAGGTTGGAAGAACTTGGGATCAAAAAATTAGTGATTGATTTGAGAGCTCGATCAGCAACAGTTATTGAGAAATCCAAAGAAAAAGACAAAGCCTCTCCGGATGATGATGATTATAATCCGGAAAGTGAGGACGAACATGATAGTGATGATTCATCTGAGGTATGGATTTCTTTTACATTCTTCATTACTTTGGCCTTCCTTCCTTGTTTCTTAAGAGTGTAAATTGTGTTTTTTATTAGTTTAAGACCTGATATTTTGTTTATCACTATATCAAGTTTCCTATATATTTTGTTTTTATTTTATACTCTTTATTGCTTTGGCCTCACATTATATTTGCAATCCTAATAATTGTAGAGAACGAAGAATGGGAAGAAAAAGAACCATGTCCCCCTTGGACCAAGAACTCGTTCGCGAGCTAATGTCACCGCTGCAACAGAGAATGAACCATCGCAAGCTGGTAAAACATCTGACAAGGAAATGAACAGTAAATCTAAGCTCCTGAAACCAACATGTAGTAAAATCTTAAAATCCGCGAGCAATTTAGAATCACGTGGGTCTGTATCTGCTTATTTAGCAATGCGGGAACGTCAAAAGCAGGGCATTCTTCCGCCAACAACCGAGAATGTGCACGCTTCTAATTCGGAAAATGTTGTTGAGGAAGAAACTGAAGCAGGTACTTTTACTTTCTAAATATAACTACGCATGAATTATGCACACTAATTATTTATTGATGGAGAGGCAGTAAGAATTTAATTAATTATTAAATTCGCAGTCACCTTTTTTTGTGTGTGCATGTACTATGAAGTACCAAAGCCCAAAAAATGGAGAGGAAGGACAAAACTGCTAACTGTTCACGCAAGGACACGTGATGAAAGACCGGTGATTTTTTTGAACAAACAAAATGTACCTGTTTCAAGAGACGGAAAAGTTACGAGAGAGCTGAGTAATTTTCTCGGAACAGTTGCAAAGGACAATGTCTCTCTTACTTATGTCAACTGGCGCCTGGTTCCTGAACAATTGAAGAAGAAAATGTGGGACTATACTCGGGTAAATTCTATTACCTAAACCTCAGTTTCATTTATTTTTCAATTAACCCCTTCATTTTATTGATCTTGAGTTTATTATATATTAGGACCATTATATTATTCCGAATGAAGCTCAGTCCTGGGTTTATGAGACAATTAATAGATGCTGGAGGACTTACAAGTCTCGGATGAAGGCAAAGCATTACACACATCATGCCACTGATGATGAAAGGCTTGAACATAGGCCCAAGGAGATTCCGCTCGAGGATTTTAAATTGCTGATAAAGTATTGGGGAGATGAGTCGGTGAAGGTGCCTTCGTGCTTCTTTTTAATATGATTTTAATGATTTTAAAGATTCTCAAACTGGATTGTGCAATTTTTTTTAATAGGAATTAGCACATGATAACAAAGTAATTCGCGCTTCGGTAACTGACCCACACAATCAGGGTGCCAACAGTAGTGCAGAAGTTGGAGAGAAGTTGGTATGATTCCTAAATTAACTAGTACATTTATGAATATTTCCCCTTTTATTTTGATATTATAATTACGGCCCCATGGTTAAGTTAAATTGGATTAAATTTTGATTATAGGATAAATTTATAATTTAATTAGATGTGGACATGTTCTTAAATCCAATTTTAAAATGGGACATGTTAGAACCCCCCCTTTTTTAAATAATGTATATGTCCTTGTCGATATCATCATTATAACTAGCAATTATTTAGTTGTCTGATTAGTTATGATATTCAGATTATTACAAACCAATCCGCATTTATATAACTTTAAATAATTCACTGTGAACAACCCGAAAAAAACTAATAAAATAGAGCTCGCAGACACAATAATTTAGTTGTTCATGTCAAGTGCCATCAAACATTTTTGTGCTTTAATTCTTCAGAAATCAGATGCATGTCTATTTTTTGCTGGTATTTGCTTGAATTTAGATATTCAATTTCAGAACCGCATTAATATTGCCTTCATTGACTTCCCGTACACACTTGGATTGTGTCTACTAAATAGTAATGACTACCTAGTTGTTTGTTCATAAATCCTTTGATTGAATGTTAGTGCTTAGGCATTTTTTAAATAGTTGATGTACAATTTTTCTTAAGTAAATCAATAGTTATGTGGTAACTTTGAGCTAGATAACCTTGTCTTTTTCTTTTGTGCTCTATAATAGAAAAAGACTGATCCTAATCTCGCCTCGCCATCACAAGCTGAAATTTATTTGGAATCTCATGAACAAGATGGCCGAACATACAAGACTACGGCTGCTCCGCAAAAAAGAAACGTAAGGACTTTACTTTTTTTATGGAGGTTAAATGCTGCACGGTAGTTCAATTTGTCTATTTCTTTAAAATTAAGAGATAAAAAATGCTTTGCCAAGTATGTTTTGTTGGTTTAATTTATTTGGTAAAACAAATAACATAAGAGACTTAGCGGAAATAAAAGGCTGTTAAGTATTAGTATAGGCCACCTTAATGCAAACCTTGTTAGTAGTTGTGTAGTTGTGTAGCACAATTCTATGGTAAAATTGATTAATATTTAACAACATTTTTCTTGTAGAGAAAGAACAAGAAAGCGATGGAATCAGATTCGGCTCCTGCAGACACTTATTTGGAAGATTTGACTGCAAAGATCAGGGGAGAACTTGAGGCTGAACTGGAAGAAAAGGTTTCCAAGAAAGTGCAGGATAACTTGTCAGTTATTCTCAAAAAGATCGCAGCAGCTAATCCAGGCTTGAATCTGGACATTGGAGAAGTTGATGCTAATATTTCAAGCGAGGATGATGAAAATGGTACACCAATGACTATCGGGACTGCTGGGACTTCCAAGACTGCCCGGACTTCTTCTTAGATATTTCTCTTTACAAGCATTAGCTTGAGTTAATAGTATGGACAGTTATGTTATTTAGACTTTTGAATTATTGGTTTATAACTTTTGGTACTCACTGTAATTGGTGGTGGATGGTGTTTATTTGGTTTGGTTAGAGTTGGAATTTGGGGATTGTTTGGTGTTCTTGTTAGTATGATTTTGGTGGAGTGATGTAGTGAATCGTACTATAATTTTGGCGAAGTGGTTATTATGTTGGCGGAGTTGGTGTTCTGAATGCTGTAAGACTAGTTTGTTGGGGAAATATGTTTTGGTATAGTTGAATTGTTATTTTGTTAATGGCAGTAATGTGTTTATCAAAACTACATTTCAAAATGTTATCTATTAGTGTTACAATAGCTATATTTATCACTGTTACAAAATCTAAATTTGTGTTTCTTTTGCCAAAATACAGTGTTACATTAGATTTGTTTACTGTTACGTCAGTAATAAAAGTGGGCCCACATGTGGGTCTCACATGGCAGTGGGTACCACTGATTAGCCAATCTATGTGGCAGTCCACGTGGCAGTCCATGTGGCATTGCTCGCCACGTGTCAGTGGGTCCCTCTATATGACGTGGCTGCCTACGTGGCAATCCAGTCAGGTGGGTCCCACATGATTTTTTCAAATGCTAAGGTAACACTGAATTACCGTTACGTTTGATTTATCTAGTGTTATCCTATCTCCCTAAGGTAATGTTTTTATTTGTGTTACGGTTGATAATCAAAACATTACATTAGATAGCAATGGCAACATTTGCGGATGAAATGGTTATTTGGCGTTACAATAGGCCTATTGCAACATAAAACGGGCCTAAGGTGACGTAAAATGAGTGTCTTATTAGCCCATCTATGGCGTAGTGGGAGGGGGAAAAGGTACAAAGAAAAATGTCCAACAGATTCAAATCTCACAAACTCAACCTACGCAAACCTCCAAGCCAAGCCAAACAGACTCTCAACCAATCCAATCTCATAAGCCTAAATTCCAAGTCAAACAAATTGCAAACACCTTACTCAAAATATCAATCAGATCCAACCAAGTCACGGTGAAGAAAATCACAAATTGTTAGGGCTAGAACACGCGCTAATATTCACGCAAGTATACGCGATCGCAAATAATATATAATAAATTCTAGTCGTTCCCACAGGGACTGGTTTAGGTTAATTTTAATCAATGTATTTATGCAACAATAGTATGGTTATTATACAATGCTAGGACGAATAATAAATTGAAATTGTTTATAACTAAGATTAACTAAGAGATTATACTAAAAAATATTAACTAAGAAATTAAAGAGAGTTGAATATTATATGACACAAACATGAGATTCTAAATTCATTAAATACTTCGTTCAATAACCTTTTTGTTCTCAAGCAAACAAATTCATTTCAATGTTCAAAATTACGGTCAATCTCACTAGGAGCACAGTAACCACAAACTTGTTTTGGAAGTTTAACATTAAAGCTCATAGCATAAATGTCACTTAGAGCACAATAGTCAAATCCTTTGTAGAACTATCATAACATGTAACAAATTGTACATTTTTTATCCGGCCATCGAACTTAAACATAAGTATATATACCACTCCACCGTCAACTTTTGAGCATTGTCATGCAAAGAGGGAGGCCATATTTAGTAAAGAAATCACTAGCATGCACTACATCCTTGAAAATACGGTGCAAGTCAGCTCCCTCAATTTGTCGTCCATCCCAAGTGACTCGCGCTGCTTTAATATTGACCAGTCCCTCTAAGACAACTAGAACAAAAAGCTTATCATCCTTGAATGAAAACAATAAGTCGTCCCAAAACAACTTCGAGCAGCTTTTAATTAAAAAATTTATAAACAGGATTGTAAATAGAGGACGTGCTAATTCGTTTACTAAGCCCGGTTGTCTTTCAGCAAGAACTGATGATTATGTGGAACAGGGTAATCTTACTACTGCTCAACCAGATAATCGTTCAAGAAAGACTCTATCAAAAAGGACCAAGATAAATGGGAAAGGTATTGACCCGCCGGTGTTAAAACACTCATTCTGGAACTAAAACCCCTGCAAGGCTAATCTGCATGAATGAAACTGTGAAATCAAGTGTGCAGAGTATGTCATCTTCTGGTAAGTTCTAGGAGAGTAAATGTTGTATTGAAAGACCAAAAACTCCGATAGAAGATGCATTTGTGCGTAGTTCTGATCACGCAGAGGTTAACACTGTCAGAATGGAACTTGCAAAAGATGAAGTTTTGAGTAAAGCTAATTGTCCTGAGAATAACTTTGTCAAGATTGAAGGAGAAAGCTGTGATTATCTTACATTTGAGTAACACATTTTGGACTAGTGCCTCGTATTCTGAGACTTGAAAAAACCGTTGAAGACGTTAAAGCAGCAAAACATGATGGCAGTACTTCCACAGGAAATTTTTTAATAGCAGTTCTTGATAAAACGTAGCATTCATACATCTCACTAAACTTTGTTTTGCTTGTTTTGGTGTAATGCATATCTCTATGTTTTGCTCAAGTTTTATGGATTCGTATTTGTTTTGTCATCGTTTCTTAAGTTGTTAGTGCAAGCATCTTGCTGCTATAGAAGTTGAACTTCATTGTTTGATGTAAACAGTAGCACCTTCTTCTGTTACCACAAATTATATATAACAAACATGATCTAACATTAAGTATATATATGAGTATGTGTTAAGGCAGTGTCTTGTCTTCTCTCCAGTATGCAGTATTTTTGTGTGTTCAGAAACATGTTGATAGGTTGATATACAAAACAAGCAAGGCATCATCATGGAATTTGTTTTGCTGGCTCGGGAGTGAGCATTAATTAGTTGTCATGATTGTGTCCAACAAATTTATGTAGTAATAATGCCAGTGTGGAACATCCTTTCTGGAACTAAAACTCCTGCAAAGTTAATCTGCATGATTATTCCTAAACTTAGGCTAATTATGTATAAAAGCACAAAAGGAGACGACAAATTACTGCAAATATCAGAAAAAGAATTTGGTGAAGATTACTCTTGGGTGCTGCCAGAATACTTGTGTCAGGGAGATAAAAGCATACAAACTAGTATCCTTGGTAAACAAGCATCTTCTTCATTACATGACCGAGATAAGTCTTATATGTATCCATCTAGCATTAGGTTTAGTGATGTTTATACCCTAATACCACATATTTTTTGTTAAATATGAGCACTAAAGTTGGCAATTCCTAAATTCCATTACAGAACTGTGTTAATTTGCTAACGACAACTGAGAGCGTTTTCCCATGCATCTCTGTATCTTTATCAGTTTAGACAATAAGATAAAACCCCATATAAACTTCACTAAACTAAGCAGTTACTTCACTAAACCAACACAAAGATATTAATGTCACACAGTACCAAACCAAAATATGAACGAAAAACTACATATATGCTAGTGAAAATCCACAAGTTGTTCATCAAATCTAAAACTTAACAACTACTTATATTATTGCAAACCAAGAAAGTACTTCCTCTGTTTCAAATTTTATCTAACAAAGGTCTTTCTCATCTAAGTTTTTCACCTTTCTTATCTCTAACTCGCAGTCTTTGTCCTTCACAGAATCTTTGCCATCTAGAGAATCAATTCCATCCGTAGAAACCTTGGGAGAATCTTTGCCATTAGTAAAACTTTTTCCATTGGCAGGACTTTTACCACACTCACCATCATTTTTCCGGGATTCTTCAGATGTCACAAATTTTTTCCAGTAAGGATGTTTTTTCCAAATCTCAGACATCTCTTCGATAGGAATCCCTTTTGTCTCCGGAAAAAGTTTGTATATGAAGATGCTCATAATCACGACAAAAAATGCAAAGACAATGAATAGCCCAAACTTTAGATGGCAAAGTGCATACATAAAGACTTGTGCAATAGCAAAGGTGAAAATCATGTTAACGGAGACGTTGATACTTTGTGCAGCTGAGCGAATTTCAAGTGGAAAGATTTCACTAGGGACTAACCAACACAAAGGTCCCCATGACCAAGCGTAGCCTGCAACATATACACATATCGCGGACACAACAAGAATTGCATACCATCTTGGGAGTTCTCCAGGATTCCCACTTGTTCCAAATCTAGCTCCAATGGCCACTGACACAATAATCTATAATGTGCAAAAGAAGATAACAAATAATTAGAAAGACATGGAAAACCAAAGATAAATCAATTATGCTCAAAAGATGATATTAAAGACTCTATGTAAAATAAAACAAGATGAATGTAAAATCAAAGATAATACCTGACAAATAATCATTTGAATGCCACCTTCAAGGAACAAAAATCGTCTTCCAAACTTATCAACAGTGGCTATAGAAACCACGGTTGAAGCCGCATTAACCCCACCAGTGATCAAAGCAGACATCAAAGAAGCGCTCATCCCAAACCCAATTGTTCTAAACAGAACCGGAGCATAAAACATATAAACATTCATTCCAGTCAACTGTTGAAATGCCGGAAGTAAAACTGCAAACGTCAGTTGAGGGCGATACTTTCTCCTGAAAATATTAATCCATGGACTCTTTATTTTCTTCGCTTCCTCACAGGCCGATACAAGATCATTGAACTCCTCTTCAATGTCAACATGTTTTCCTCGAAATTTCTGCAACCTGTTCCTAGCTTCCTCATGATTTCCTCGTTCAATTAAAGAGTTTGGAGTGTCAGGAAGGGACCAGGAGCCGATTATAAAGATTAGTGCAGGAACAGCAGCACAACCTAAGCTCAAACGCCAGCCCCATTCTAATTTCGCAAAGAAATAATTTGCAACATCAGCAACTAGTATTCCTATAGTGATTGCCATCTGAAAGATCATATTAAGCGCTCCACGCCATTTATATGGAGCCGTTTCTGATAAATAGATTGGCGTACTCTACATATATCATAAACATGACAACAAATTTCAAATAAGTAATCTTACATAAAAACATTCAAAGAAGTAATAACAAGCTAAACAAATGATCTGAATGAACCTGATTAGCAAAGCCAATGCCAAATCCAAGAAGCACGCGACCAATTATAAGCATAGCTACATTCTGAGCAGCAGCATTGATGATTGCACCAACAAGAAAAAGAAACCCTCCTAGAAGCATAGACTTCTTGCGTCCCCATTTCCTCGTCGTCCATGAAGCAAATATGCAAGCAACAAGTGCAGCAAGGTACAACGACGACGTAAATAATGTCAATATCTGACTATTAAATTTACAATACTGATTCGTCGATGTAATGCCTTCTTCTTTCCGATAAACAGCTGGGAAAAATTTCTCTAAGAAAATCGGCATTGATGTCACTCCACCTGCATTTCAATAACAAAATTTGGTCAACAACCAAATTATCGATATAACACTACAATAAAAAACGGATAAAATCCAATGCAACATTCGGTTATTACAAACATTTAAACATTGAAATCTATTTTAATCTATTTTAGTGATTGTTTAACCTGAAATGCCGAGATCGTATCCGAAAATTAATCCACCAGTGCCTGCAATGACACAAGTCCAGAAGACGTTACACGTCATGCCGCCGGGATATTTCTTGCCATTACCGGGACCAACACCACCTCCGCCGGCCATTTCTGCTAGTACAATTTTTTTTAGCTAAGCTACTTAAGATTTCTTCTTCTTCTGTTATAAAAACCTGGAAGATGATATAAATAAAAAATGTGGGAGCGATAAATAGTGAGATTAAGGTTTATGGATAAGTACTGTATCCTAAGTTTTTAAATTCGAAAAACGTATCTTTGTTAGATTAGTTGGATAAGATGATAAGTTTAGGGAGTTTAAACTGGTCTCGTCTTTTTCTTTGTTGGCGGTTGATTAAGATTAATTTTGATATCTTTCGATAAATGTATCATCCATAGCATTTTAAACATTATACTTTATCTATATAAATTTAGTCAAATTTATGCATGAATGTGATATAATACGTAAAAAAAATAGAATAAAGTAGTATAAAAGATACGGGCTTCTACATTCAAAAAATATATTCCTTCAAAATCTGTAAATTAAATTTTTTTTAGGGCCATAATCGGTAGATATCCAACTGTCCTTAATGATAGGTCCGGTCCCTGGTCTCCTTCCAGGCCCACTCCAGGCCCGAGTAAAAATCGAAACTCGATTCAACTTAGTTTTATTTCCCGAAAAATAATATTCGGAATGAGTACCTAAATGACGAATTAGATATCATTTTCTGGGAATTTATTAGGAATTTTTTCAAAAATACCCAAATTACAAAAAAAAAAATTTTAAATATTATGCAATCTTATATGCAACATAAAATGCAATATTTGCAATATCAAATGCAACTTCGACTAACCTCTTATGCGAATTGGACTGTATTTTTGAAAATAAGTTTGAAAGTTATCTAATAATATTAATAGTTCAAGTTTAAATATACATGATTTATTTGATAATTTTTGACAAAATAATTAAAAATAAGTTTTAATAATTTGTCTCAAATCATTTTTAATAATCGTAAATACATATAATAAAAGTCATAATATAAGCCCGCAAGGGTTGACTCAGTTGGTTAAAGAGAGGAAAACTGACCTCTTGGTCACAGGTTCGAATCCCACGGGAGGAGAATTTATGATTATGCCTCTTGAGCCAGAGTCTGTCGCTTAAATGCGGTTTACCTTGGTTCACGTGGTTTGCAGGCTATTACGTGAACCCGTAGGGTTTACCCAGTGCGCACCCGAAGGGTAGCGGCTGCGGGTTACCTACGATAAAAAAAAAAGTCATAATATAAATAATTTCACGTTTCCTCTTTTTCAAAGCAGTTTTGAACGTAACAATTATAAATCGAAAAAGTCAAAATCGAGTTTGACTACGAGTATTCAGAGCCAAACCGAGTTTTGACCATTTTTATAACATTATTTTTAAATCCGATTACTCGGAACTCGCATCAAACAAGGAGTTAAAAACGAGTACTCGGATCGAGTCACTATTTTTAATATACTACCCCAAAATTTTCAATTATGACCCCGGAATTTTGGGTCGGCCCTGCACACATACATTCGGGACATTCGGGCCATGTACATATTTTTAGTGAAATAAATGCTAGAATCACAAGATTATGTACAATTATTTTTACATAATTACATAAAATAATTTTAAGTAAAATGAAACCTTTAAATTTACATAAATAGTATCGATTAAAGTACTTTGTAATCTTTTTTTAAAACTAACTTTGTACATATAACAATGCTCTTTTAATTATTACTAGCATAAATCCCGTGCGCACAGGTTTCCATTAATATTTTAAATTTTTATTTATCAAGTTATATTATATTTTTAAAATATTTATATAAATATATAATGATTATAAATTTATAATAAAAATAATAGAATAACATGTGGTCGTAATTTAGTAGAATAAATAGACTATTTCTAGTAGTTTAACAATTTAGTAGTTTAGTATATATGTAACACTATTATTTATATCTTTTAATAATAGGATAAGTCGTATTCGTAATTTAGTAAGATAAGTATACTATATTTAGTAGTAGTTTAATAATTTAGTAGTTTATTAGATATATAACACTATTTATCTATTTTTGTAATAATCAAAATTAGGGAATTATCGTTGAATCCAACCGTTGAACCAAACCGTTGAACCAAATTATCTCTATTTCGGCTATTATAATATAGTATAGATTTACTTATATTTGCAAAGTTTGTCTTAATGAAGAATTTTTTTAAAATAAATAGACTTATATGAGTCCATTCCTAATAAATCTCTTCAAACGAGTGAGAATAAAATCTTAAGACAAGAAGAGATTAAAATTTATTAATTGAATTACTCTTTGGCGAGTCATTTTCGAGCATAATATAATTATTATTTATTACAAGTAATTAATAATTATTTTTAGTTCCATTACTTGAGTTTTATTTCACCTAAAATAGTATAAATTTTAAATACATGATGTACTAAACTCAAATTATATTTTGACAACCGATAAACTATTCGGTGATTAGTAATCTTGCCGAAATTTTCAAGTGCGTAAACCATATTATAAGGGCTTAAATTGGAGTTGCAGACTTGGAGTGAAGTTACAGAATTTTTCAAGGCCTTTAATCCGATTACAAGGCCAAGACCTTGAACTGGGCATGACGAAAATTATATTATTTATAATTATTTTGGACTTTATAAGTTAGTTTTAATTCAGTTTTAAATATTTTTAAGGTTTTTAAAAGCCAACTAAAGATAATACGGTTTGTAAGACATATATAAACATGCCTTATCATATTATGAAGGGGATTTTGAACTTTTAAAAACATAATATATTGGTTTGTAATTATTTATCTATCCTAAATTATTTTTGAACGCTTCAGGTTATGTCAGGTGGCATCAGAGCCAGAATGGCAAACAGTAAGAGCGATGGTTCTCATAATGAAGATCGGGGAACTGGAGCCCCAAATCTCGAGGACGAGGTGTTGCAACGATTGGAGCAACGTATGCAGGGATACTTTGAGCAGTCATATCGTAAGTAAATGGGTCACATCGAAGAATGATTTTACGATATGAACGATCAGTTGAAGGCTCCCAGTATCGATAAAAATCGGAACAACGAAGATGGCATAAGACCAAGAGTCAAAATGGCTCATGGTGACCCTGTTAATTGGCGTGTTCCATTCTGGAGGCAGGAAGTTGACTTTGAAGATATCTCAGGTGACGAGGAAGAAGAGTTTGACATTGAACCGATTAATAATAGAGGTGGATGGAGATGATGGGGTGGTCACCGTGGTGGATATGGTCGGAGATTTGATGATCGAGAGAAATTTGACTTTAAATTAAAAGTTGATATTCCTAGATTTAATGGAGGCCTGGGAATAGAGGAGTTTTTCGGATTGGATTGCTGAAATTGATAAATTCTTTGAATATATGGAGACACCGATGGATAAGCAAGTACTTTTGGTTGCTTGTAGATTAAAGGGTGGTGTGTCAGCTTGGTAGGATAGAAAGCAAAGGACACGAGAAAGAGAGGGAAATAATCGTATTTGTACATGGAGTCGGATGAAGCAGATACTAGGGAATTCTTGCCCCCTGATAATGAGCAGATTTTATTCCAACAATATCAAAGATATTAGTAAGGTGCTAGAACTGTGCAAGAGTATAAAGCACAATTTATGTGATTGGCAGAAAGGAATTATTTATATGAAACGCAAGGACAACAAGTGGCTCGGTACCTAGAAGGGTTTTAAAGTCATTTATTCGGGAAAGAATTGGGGTGCAAGCAGTAAGAACCTTAACTGAGGCAAAAAATATGGCGTTGTAGGCAGAATTTTTGCAACAAGAGAAAGGAAGAAAGGGATTTGAGAATGCAAGAAATAGTAACCTTTGAGATAAACCAAAATATTTTGGGAAAAATATGGGAAGATTTGATCGTGCTAGAAATAGTAACAACGTCGTGGGGGAGAAATCAGTAGGTAAGAAGTCCATGACTGAAACCAAAGAGAAGGACACCCAAGCTCAGAAGACCGTAAATTCTTATGCTAAATCAATGACCAACAAGTGTTATAGGTGTAATCTTCCAGGTCATAGGTCGAATGAATGTCCTCAAAGAAAGGCAGTAAATATGATTGCACTAGAAGCAGAGGAAGATGAAGAAGGGTATCAGTGTGGGCCAGATGGTGAAGATGGTGAATTTGAGGATTATGTGGAAGAGGAAGCAACTTTGGTTATACGAAGGATGATGTTAGCCTCAAAATATGAAGGGGAATCTCAGCGACACCAGTTATTCCGTACCAGGTGCACTATTAATAGGCATATTTTTGCAGTTGTGATTGATAGTGGTAGCATGGAGAATATCACAGGCAAAGACACAGTCAAAAGGTTGACAATTTTAACAGAGAAGCATCCAAACCCTTACACTCTAGGTTGGATAAAATCTGGAGCAGACACTATCGAGGTAATTGAGAGATGTAAAGTTCCATTCTCCATTGGAAAATATAGTGATGAAATATTTTATGATGTGGTGGATATAGACGTATGACATTTGCTATTTGAGAGACCATGGCAGTATGATGTGGATGCTCAACATTCTGGAAAAACTTATCAAAATAGTTTGGAGAAAAAGGGATTGGAATTTACTTTATTACCTTTACAACAAAAAAGTATCTCGTCAAAGTAAAAGAACTTCATTACTGTCACTCATGATTTCGAGGCAGAGGCAAAAGAGACACGACAGATTTTTGCTTTGGTGTCAAAACAAGAAATATCTTGTGGTGACGAATAGGGGTGGAAAAAATTGACACGACCTGAAATTCGACACGAAACCGACACGAGAAAGTATGAATTAGGGTTGGGGTTTTTTGATTTCAGGTTGACATAAAATTAACCCGAAAAAATTGGGTTAATTTCGGGTCTACCCGAAATACCCGAAATTAACCCGAAATTTTTAAGTACATGT
Source organism: Apium graveolens (assembly GCF_009905375.1). Taxonomy (NCBI): domain Eukaryota; kingdom Viridiplantae; phylum Streptophyta; class Magnoliopsida; order Apiales; family Apiaceae; genus Apium; species Apium graveolens. Next base: position 37,669,143 of record NC_133651.1, read on the forward strand.
TTCACTAATATATCTTTCACATATTATGTATTTTAGCCTGTGTATTTTGGACCAACAACAAGCCCAATAAGATTAATAATGCAGTCAAAGTCAATTTCAATCCAAACTATTGTAGGATTTTATCTATCACGGAAGCATGGTAAAATAATTTTACACATATAAAATCTATATAATATGCATACAGATCGTAAATAAAATCGAGGGATCGATTTCTAACCTTTAAAAGCGATCCAAGAATAACGAGCGGAGATCCTTAGCAGCTGCTCCTCAAGTGTGAAGCACTCCACCGGTATCCACCAAGAAAACGATGTAATGAAGGAGGAGGAGGTGAAGAGAATTAGGGTTTTTTTAAATCTTTGGGTTGAGGCAAAAATAGGGTTTATAATGGTATATTTATAGGCATAATTTTCAACTGAAAATTTCCTATAAAATATTATTATTATTAACCCTTTATTATTCTCACTAATAATTAAAACACCTTTTAATTATTAATTCTTTTTCTAAACACTTTAGAAATAATTCTCTCTCTTGATTTAATTTCCAAAAATTAAATTCTTAATTAATAATATTAAAAACTTTTCTTAATTAATTTATAATCAATTAAATGTCATTTAATCAATTATTAAATTTGCCAATTAATTATTTATTTCATAAATAAATAATTATCAGCCATTATTAATTAATTCCTCCACCATTAAATCATTCTCTTTTATGGTGTGACCCTGTAGGTTCAATATTAAGCCGGTAGTAGAAATAAATAATAATAAAACTATTTTATCATTATTTCTATAAATTCTCTAATTCATTAAATACAAGAAATGTTACCGCGCTCCCACTAACCTTCTTGTAGACACATGGTTCATCTATGTTTTTGATAAAACCAAACTCTTTGATTGTCTCATCAAAACGGATGTTCCATCTACGAGAAGCTTGCCTTAAACCATATATGGTTCCCAGCAGCTTACACACTAGGTGTTCATTTCCCTTGGAAAGAAAACCCTCTGGTTGTGTCATATACACTTCCTCCTCAAGTTCCCCATTGAGGAAGGCCGTATTCACGTCCATTTGCCAGATCTCATAGTCGTAGTAAGCAGCAATCGCAAGCAAAATCCGAATTGATTTTAACAGGACTACAGGCGAAAAAGTTTCATCAAAGTCAATCCCTTGCCTTTGTTTGAATCCTTTTGCCATGAGCCTGGCCTTATAGGTCTCCACCTGGCCATCTGCTCCAATCTTTCTTTTGTATACCCACTTGCACCCAATAGGCTTAACACCTTCAGGCGCCTCAACCAGAGTCCATACTTGGTTGGTATACATAGATTCCATTTCGGATTTCATGGCACTATGCCATTTCTCTGAGTCAACACTACTCATAGCCTCATTATAGGTCACAGGGTCATCATCATCAATGATTGAAAACTCATTGTCATTCTCAATGACAAGGCCATAATACCTCTCAGGTTGGTGAGACACTCTCCCTGTCCTACGAATGGGCTGTTCCACAGAAGCTGTTCAGTCTGAACAGGTGTTTCCACTTGATCCGTGGTAGTTTGTGCTTCTTGAACTTCATCAAGTTCAATTTTGCTCCCACTATTTTCTTCAAGGATAAACTGCTTTTCCAAGAAGGTAGCATGTCTGGAGACAAACACCCGATGATCGATGTAAAAGTAATACCCCAAAGTCTCTTTAGGATATCCCACAAAATTACATTTTACGGATCGAGATTCCAGCTTATCTGGGTCAACTTTCTTGACATAAACTGGACATCCCCAAATCTTAACGTGTTTAAGACACGGTTTCCTTTCTTTCCATATCTGATATGGAGCTTGAGGAACAGATTTGGAAGGCACCTTATTTAGTAAATATGCTGAGGTATCCGATACATAACCTCATAGGAATACTGGAAGATTCACATAGCTCATCTTGGATCGAACCATGTCTAACAAAGTTCGATTTCTCCTTTCAGATACCCCATTCAACTGTGGAGTATATGGAGGAGTCCACTGGGAGACTATACCATTTTTTTTGAGATAATCTAGAAACTCACCATTCAAGTATTCACCACCTCGATCTGATCGAAGAGTTATAATACTATGTTTGGTTTGTTTCTCCACTTCATGTTTATATTCTTTGAACTTTTCAAAGGCTTCAGACTTGTGTTTCATCAAATACACATATCTGAATCTAGATTTATCATCTATGAAAGTAATGAAGTATGAAAATTCACCCATGGCTTGCTTAGACATTGGTCCACATACATCTGTGTGTACCAATCCTAGCAAATCTGCAGCCCTCTCTCCATGTCCACTAAATGGAGATTTGGTCATTTTACCCAATAGACAAGACTCGCATGTAGGATATGATTCAAAATCAAAGGGGTCAAGTAACCCTTCCTTATGCAATGTCCGCAGTCTATTTTCACTAATATGACCTAGCCTACAGTGCCATAAATAGGTCAGATTTTCATAATCTCGTTTTCTTTTATTAGTTTGTTCAATCTGAAGTAAATCATGCTCTACGTCACATACATACAGACCATTATTTAAAATACCACGTCCATAAAGAACATTATCTCTAAGAATAGAACATTCATTATTCTTAATAATAAATGAAAAACCATCCAAATCCAACATAGGAATAGAAACAATATTCCTCACAATAGAGGGAATGTAATAACAATTATTCAAAATAATAGTCTTGCCCGTAGGCATATGTAAACTAAATGATCCTAAAGATATGGCCGCAACCCTTGCTCCTTTGCCCATACGTAGAATCACCTCATCTTTTTCAAGAGTCCTACTTCCCTTTAGTCCTTGCAACGAATTGCAACTATGAGAACCACATGCCCAAGTACAAATTTGACCTAGTGACATATTAATTTCGATCATGAACATGCCTGAATCAAAAGCGGTAGTCTCACTACCCTTCTTCTACCATTACAGTGCTTCTCTTTGAAAAACACAGCAGCATAAACATATATATATATATACTATATAGATTAATATATATATATATATTTTATTACGAATTTTAATTAATACAACTTCAAAAATTCATAACAATTAATCCATACATCATAAAATTATGAAAAAATACCCAGACGATCTACAACACTTGTAGAACCCAGATCTACAGTCAAAATAATTTTAAGAAACAATTTCTAATTAGTCATAATTAATCCATGATATAATTTGTAAAAATCATAATTAATTCATACAAGCACATAAAATTCTGAAATTTTTATCATAGATCTATATGCATAAAACCTATGCTCTGATACCATTGTAGGATTTTATCTATCACGGAAGCATGGTAAAACAATTTTACACATATAAAATCCATATAATATGCATACAGATCATAAATAAAATCGAGGGATCGATTTCTAACCTTTAAAAGTGATCCAAGAACAACGAGCGGAGATCCTTAGCAGCTGCTCCTCAAGTGTGAAGCACTACACCGGTATCCACCAAGAAAACGATGTAATGAAGGAGGAGGAGGTGGAGAGAATTATGGTTTTTTTAAATCTTTGGGTTGAGGCAAAAATAGGGTTTATAATGGTATATTTATAAGCATAATTTTCAGCTGAAAATTTCCCATAAAATATTATTATTATTAACCCTTTATTATTCTCACTAATAATTAAAATACCTTTTAATTATTAATTCTTTTTATAAACACTTTAGAAATAATTCTCTCTCTTGATTTAATTTCCAAAAATTAAATTCTTAATTAATAATATTAAGAACTTTTTTAATTAATTTATAATCAATTAAATCTCATTTAATCAATTATTAAATTTGCCAATTAATTATTTATTTTATAAATAAATAATTATCAGCCATTATTAATTAATTCCTCCACCATTAAATCATTCTCTTTTATGGTGTGACCCTGTAGGTTCAATATTAAGCCGGTAGTAGAAATAAATAATAATAAAACTATTTTATCATTATTTATATAAATTCTCTAATTCATTAAATATGATTAATTAATTAATCATATTTGTTCTACATCGTGAGGGATACTTCTCAGAATATCGCGACTATCCGGATAATACGAATTCACTGCTTAGAATACCAAGAACCTATTCAGTGAGTAGTTACCGTACAATCAATTATTTCTACCCTGCAATGTCACGATTAAATACAAGGCATGGAACTTGTGTCAAGCCTATATTATTTAATCACTTGCTTTCCCATTCACTATGCTTAGTTCTATTTAATATAAATTAGAAAATCCTTTCTAATTTCATTCACTCTGGCCAGAGATTCCTGAACCAGCATAAGTGGATCAGCATTGAACATTCTCTTCCTTCACTGGAAGGGGTAGATCCTTTATTGATCATACACTATCTTCGTGTACAAATTCCTATACCCAGTAGAGCCCTTATAATTGTCCCTGAAGACTAAGAACTAAACCAAAGTATAGTTCAGTGTACACAAGATGATTATGATGACCTCAAGTCTAAGAATACTTGTACAACTATCACTATATGAATAACTGCTGACACGTGAGTGAACTCCATCAGTTGTTCAGCTGTGTGAGTCATGTTCAGTGAACTTATTCTATAATAAGTACCTACATACTAGCTATAGTGTCACCACACAAATGTCTATGAGAACAGACATCCTTCATAATGAAGCAAGCATAGTATGTACCGATCTTTGCGGATTATTAATTACCGGAGTAATCCTACGACCAGGAACTATTTGAGTTTAGAGTTATCATTTTTTAGGTCTCATTATTATGATCTCATCACAATCCATAAAAAGCTTTACTCTAAACTGTGGTATATCTTATTTAAACACTTAAAATAGATAGAGCCCGCAATAAAAGCAAAACAAGTCTTTTATTAATATCAATGAAATCAAAACAGATTACATAAAAGTTATTCCTAAATCCTCATACATGATTGGACTTAGGACATATCTCTTTCAATCTCCCACTTGTACTAAAGCCAATCACTCTGGTATCTAATACCCATCTTGTCTTTATGATGATCAAAGTGACTTTGAGAAAGTGGCTTTGTTAAAGGGTCTGCTATGTTGTTATGTGTGTCAACTCTCTCGACGTTGACATCTCCTCATTCAACAATCTCCCTAATCAGATGAAAGCGCCGCAGGACATGTTTGGAATTTTTATGAGACCTAGGTTCCTTGGCTTGTGCTATTGCTGCGTTGTTATCACAATACAACACAATAGGCTCTTCAACGCTAGGAACAACTCCCAACTCAGAAACAAATTTCCTCATCCAAACGGCTTCTTTTGCAGCCTCACTTGCAGCTATATATTCTGCTTCCGCTGTGGAATCAGCCGTTGTAGACTGTTTGGAACTCTTCCAACTAATCGCACCACCATTCAGAGTAAACATGTACCCTGACATGGATTTGCTATCACTTTCTGATTGAAAACTAGAGTCAGTATAACCCTCTATTTTCAACTCAGATTCACCACCAAAAACAAGAAAAATGTTCTGAGTCCTTCGCAAGTACTTAAGGATGTTTTTCACTGCTTTCCAGTGGTCTTCACCTGGATTGGACTGATATCTGCTCGTCACACTAATTGAATAAGCAACATCAGGCCTTGTACACAACATCGCGTACATGATAGATCCTATTGCTGAAGCATAAGGAATCTTACTCATACGCTCTCTTTTCTAAGGTGTTTTAGAGACATTTTATCGGAAAGGGACACTCCATGGCTCATCGGTATGAGACCCCTTTTGGAGTTTTTCATGCTAAACCTTTTAAGCACTTTCTGGATGTATGTACCCTGGGTAAGACCTATCATTCTTCTAAATCTATCTCTATAGATCTTCATACCGAGAATGTAGGATGCTTCTCCCAAGTCCTTCATGGTGAAGTTCTTTGATAGCCATACTTTGACTGATTGCAGCATTGGTATATCATTTCCTATAGAAGTAAGTCTCTTTAGGATATCCCAAAAAATTACATTTTACGGATCGAGATTCCATCTTATATGGGTCAACTTTCTTGACATAAGCTGGACATCCCCAAATCTTAACGTGTTTAAGACTCAGTTTCCTTTCTTTCCATATCTCATATGGAGCTTGAGGAACAGATTTGGAAGGCACCTTATTCAGTAAATATGCTGAGGTTTCCAATACATAACCTCATAGGAATACTGGAAGATTCGCATAGCTCATCTTGGACCGAACCATGTCTAACAATGTTCGATTTCTCCTTTCAGATACCCCATTCAACTGTGGAGTTTATGGAGGAGTCCACTGGAAGACTATACCATTTTCTTTGAGATAATCTAGAAACTCACCATTCAAGTATTCACCACCTCGATCTGATCGAAGAGTTATAATACTATGTTTGGTTTGTTTCTCCACTTCATGTTTATATTCTTTGAACTTTTCAAAGGCTTCAGACTTGTGTTTCATCAAATACACATATCTGAATCTAGATTTATCATCTATGAAAGTAATGAAGTATGAAAATCCACCCGTGGCTTGCGTAGACATTGGTCCACATACATCTGTGTGTACCAATCCTAGCAAATCTGCAGCCCTCTCTCCATGTCCACTAAATGGAGATTTAGTCATTTTACCCAATAGACAAGACTCGCATGTAGGATATGATTCAAAATCAAAGGGGTCAAGTAACCCTTCCTTATGCAATGTCTGCAGTCTATTTTCACTAATATGACCTAGCCTACAGTGCCATAAATAGGTCAGATTTTCATCATCTCGTTTTCTTTTATTAGTTTGTTCAATCTGAAGTAAATTATGCTCTACGTCACATACATACAGACCATTATTTAAAATACCACATTCATAAAGAACATTATCTCTAAGAATAGAACATTTATTATTCTTAATAATAAATGAAAAACCATCCAAATCCAACATAGGAATAGAAACAATATTCCTCACAATAGAGGGAACGTAATAACAATTATTCAAAATAATGGTCTTGCCCGTAGGCAGATGTAAACTAAATGATCCTACAGATATGGCCGCAACCCTTGCTCCATTGCCCATACGTAGAATCACCTCATCTTTTTCAAGAGTCCTACTTCCATTTAGTCCTTACAACGAATTGCAAATATGAGAACCACAGGCCCAAGTATAAATTTGACCTAGTGACATATTAATTTCGATCATGAACATGCCTGAATCAGAAGCGGTAGTCTCACTACCCTTCTTCTTCTTCAATTCTGCAAGGTAAACCTTGTAGTTCCTCTTCCAGTGCCCCAACTTGTTACAGTGAAAACAAACAGCTAAATTAGGACCAGTCAACTTGTGAGCATCTAGAATGCTCCGGAGTGATAGTGTAGAAGACATGACGAATATAGTAACACATAACAACACTTAGCAAATATTCAATTTCATTTCAAAACACTATATGAATCGGGTCTTTATTCATAAGTGTCTCCCATTAGTTTATCTAAATTATTCAACCCCCTAAGTGAAAATTAAGCATTCATAATGCTAGTGGGAATAGGGATCCTACATTCCATCACACAACCTCGGCTGTGGCACGAAACGTCATGTGATGTTCAATAGGTAGACAAATCTTGTCAATTACATCTTATGTTATTCCCTAATATAACTTTAGCCTCTTGAATAATTGAGTCACGACTGTGGCACGACAAACTCAATATTCTAAGTCAAGTCTAACCCAACATTTCGTACAATTGAATCATTCTCCAACGGCCCACGGCTGTAGCATGTACCGACCTTTAGATTTTAATTCAATGTACACATCTCTATGTAATAGACAAGTATTTCTTATTTCGAAATCAAAGCCCTCGGCTGTAGCATGAAACGACAATGATTTAAAAATAAGAACCACTTTCTACCATGTTGGAAGGCTATGACCGACACAAGTCCGTTGTGTCATTGGCCAATTACTACTTGATATTATTTAATTTTAGAGGGATTATATTACGTTACAATCATAATCATATTATAAAGAGATTCTTCCTTTTAAATTAAATATTTCAAATCAATAATCGATAATCAGATGATTCCCAGATCGGGTGGAGCATTGTCAAGAGGCGTCACTTAATAACCCTTTCTTACAGATAGAAATCTGTTGTTGACAGAATCATCCTTTCTCTTAATATTGAAAATTCATATTCAATTACGTGTTTCATAAACACAAGAATCTCATGATCGTATTCATAATATTTATATTAAGGTCATGAAATAATTTCACTATACTAGATTGTCTAACAAACGCCTTATGTTAATTAAGTTCACCTAAATCTATCATCGCATGATAAACTAAGCATATATCATATATATAAGCATGAATAAACGGCAAGGTAGGCATATTACATCATGTAGCATATTGGTCTAAGCATTATACATCTCTATGTATCACATGAGGCATTTAAAAGCAATTAAAACAGTCAAAAACAGCTTTAAAACACTTCTGTTAGCTATAAACAGTTCGAAACAATTTCAGAAAATATCATATAATATACCATTAGATGCGTCTCAAAAAGACGAATCCAACGGCACCAAGCACGACTCGTTCTGAGCAGCCACGCGCCCTCACGCGCCCAAAGAACCAAATCCACGCGCTGACACGCGCAAACGCGCTGTCAGGCGCGTGTCTGACATATGCCCACGCACCCCACGCGCCCTATGTTAGGTCACACACACACTGTAGAGGGGGTGAATACAGTGTATAGTACACTCAAATCGAACTTTAAGAACTTAAGTAACAGAAAACAAACTTTATTGAAACAATAAACTCTGTTACAGTATGGAACTGTTACCTCTCAGTGATGAACAAATATCACGAGAGCTGCTAGGGTTACAATGAATAATCTTCTCTAATGATGATAACACTTATAGTGTAAACCCTATGTCTGTGTTTATATACTACACAGTTACAAGATAATCGCTAATTGATATGGAATATAATTCTGCTTCCTAAAATATATCAATCAGATATCTTTTCTTCCAAGTATTCCATTCTTTACAGAATTCCTTCTTCATGCATATCTCTTCTTATGTTTATCTTGATCTTCTTTCCTTTAATCAGCTACTGTCCTTATCTGATTGTCCTTCAGCACTTAAGTTCTGATATTTATCTTCTGATGATTATCTCCTGATAACATAAGTACTGATATCCTTAAGTCCTGACTTCCAGTATAAGTACTGATCAACAGTTAAGTACTGATTTATCCTGTTCAAGTAAGATCTGAAAGCTAAACATAAAACATATTAGCCATGACATTATCAAATATATCTAACAATCTCCCCCAACTTGTAAATTAACATAATATACAAGTTTAACAGATATTTGATGATATCAAAAACATTAAGTACAAATGTATGAGAATTAGACTAGATAACTACAACTTACAGTCCCTAAAGCTTTTACCAATTTCAACTCCTGATAACAACTTCAGTCTGTATAAATATCAGTATTTAAGCAGTTGTAGATCTTCGACTTGGCTTCATCATTTTCTGATCTCTCTGATGTCAGGAGTTGTTCTGAGATAGTTCTTCAACAAACATTTCTCAGCATATCTTAGTTCATCAATCATTCTCCTTTTGACATCTTTAAGCTCTGCAGTATCTTCACCAGTTTGAAAGATTGCAGCTCTGAGATCATTGATCTTTGCTTTTCTCAACTCCTGATCTAGTCTTATGACATAAGCTTTGTCAGACTCCAGATTGAATTCAAGTCCCTTAATACCAAGATATGTTCTGATCTGTGCAGTATTAGGCTTCATATCAACAATATCACCATTGTGATCTCTGTACTTTGGAACATATATGCTGTCAGACTTAACAGAATAAAGCCTTTTCTGTCTCTGAATCTGTTCTTTTAAGTAGTTTGCAGCAGTCTCTGTTATTCTGTCATCCACTTGAAGTAAGAAAAGTACATGCTCCAATTCTTCAAAATACTTCAATGGAATGGAATTTTGTCTTATATGATAAACCCTACCATCTGTCATGAAATACAACATGATGTATTCTTTCAAGTAGGTATGGTAAACCATCTGTATAGATTCCAGTTGATTCAATCTCTCAGGAGTTGCTCCAATACCTGGTTCACTCAAGGAAGTTGGATCATTGGTAGTGTTGTGTACTCTTCTTTCATCAGCACTTCCCAATCCAGTTTTATCTCTAGCTTCCTTTCCAGTAACTACTCTTGCTTCAAAACCACTTGCAGTAGTTTTCAAAGATTGAGTCTGTTTTGCTTTAGTGAATCCTGGTAAGAGTGTCTTTGACCTATTTTCTGATATCAAGTTAACTTGAGCTCTGTCAGAGGTTACTTGCTTCTTCTGAATATCAGAACTTACAATTTCTTGACTCTGAACAACTTGAGCCATGTCAGAGGTTGTTTTAAGAACTTTTCTTGAAGTCAGAGCAAGATCATCCTTTTCATCAGTAATTTCTTCTTCCTCAAGAGGTACATAAACCTTGATAGGTTCACCAACCTTTTCTTTACCCTTGGATCTTGGATCTATTTGTGGTTGTGATCTAGCCAACGTTGCTTCAGTATGTGTCCTTTCTTTGATCACAATGCCTTTGAGTTTTGGAAGTGAATTTTTACCAGAAGCTTCAGATTTAGATGTGACTTTCTCTGATTTAAGTCTAGCTTCTTCTTCCTTTAAACTTTCCAAGTCCATTCCTGGATTTTCTTGAAGAAATAACTGTCTTGACATTTCCTCATCAAGATCTAGAAGTTCATCAGAACTTATCCTTTTACCAGCAGCAGAACTTATTCTTTTCCCAGTATCAGAACTTGTCATGTGACTAGCTTGTCTTGATGTAAACCTTCTACCTTGACTATGACCGCTACCCATTCCAGAGTATCCTTGATCATCATTTCCATCATCCTTTCCTTGCAGTGTCTTGTTAGTGTTGCATTTGGACTTAATTACCTTCTCCCCCTTTTTGGCATCAGCAGGTAGTAAAAGAGAGATAAGTAATTCAACTGAGGATTGGATTTCAGTAAGTTGCGATTGTTGAGAAGCTTGATTTGTCAGAATGTCATCAATCTGAGCTTGTTGTTTCTCTTGAGTTTTCTCAATATAAGCAATCCTGTCAATGGTAGGTTGAAAGAACTTTTTCTTATCAATTTTCCAAACTTGTTCTTGTTTGATAAATTTCTCCTGAATCTTGTGTAGCTCTACATGAGTAGTTGAATGAAGACCTTGTAGATGTTTAATACTCAATGCAGTGACTCTAAGCTGGGTTTTTAAATCATCAGAATTTAACATTTCATCAGCTTTAGTCAAGTGCTCAGCAAGATGTATTGCAGTTGGAACACATGAAACTGAGTTCCATTCCTTAGTCCACTCCTGACCTGCAGGAGTTTCACTCCAAGGTACTGGTGCATCCCCGGTAACAAACTTCTTTACCAGTTCAGACTTAGGAAGAGTCTGTTGAGGAGTATGTCCGGAAGGACCTGCTTCATCAGCATCTACAGTTGGAGCAGCTTCACCAGTATCTCCAGCATTTGCAGCATCAGAACTTAAAGAATCAGTATCTTCTGATAAGACAATAGTGTGAGTAGCAATGGAGGCTTCAGCATCCTCTAATTGCTGATCTGATACTAAGTTCTGATCAACAGCCATATCCTGATGCTCACCTAAAGTCTGATCATCAGCATCTTGATGCAGAGAAGGTGTTATTGATAACTCTGGAGTTTGAACAACATCAGTAACAGGTGTTGTGGAAGGATTATTTGCTGTTGGAGCTTCTAAGAGAAATACTTCAGACACAACCAAGTGTTGAACATCAATATCAGCACTTGTGCCTGGATCAACAAGAGACACAGATGGTGAGTTAGCCTTGTCAGATACAGCTTCCTGAGATGGAGTTGATGGAGAAGAAGTGACTGGAGCAAATTCCTTGTCTTGTGAGATCAGAGATTCCTGATCCCCTTCCTTAGCTGCTTCCTCTTCATCATCTGAAACTGGCCTTTGTGCCCTCTGTTTCTTGTACTTCCTTGTTGATTTGGATTCCTTGGGAGTTTCAGGAACTATCATTCGTCTAAGCCTCTTGAGAAGCCTAGAACCCCCAATTTCAGAATCCTTCTGAGAAATCTCTTTCTCAGCTTTAGTAACAACAGGTTCTCTAGAAGAAACCTGTTCCCCAGAATCAGATTCATCTCTCAATACAATCCTCCTTCTCTTTTGAGATGTTTGAGGAACATTCTTTGTCCTCTTTGGCTTGGAAGATGAAGGCTTCACAGTAGGTGCTGAAGATGAAGGTTGAGCAGTCTGTGAAGTGGAGAGATAGGATTTGAGATATGTTCTGAGGGTAGGTTGAGTAGAATGAGAGGTAGGTACTGAGGTTGATGGATTTTGGGTGTTTGGAGTTGGTTGGACATCAGAGTAAACAGATCTATAAGTATCAGGATCGGCATTTACCAGGATCTGTTTTACAGACTTAGGAATCTGTAATGGTCTAACCACTTTTTTCTTAGTATCAGTATTTACCAGGTCATTAAAGTATCATTTTACAACCTTAAAAGGTGGGGTTTGAGTGCTGACTAAATGAGGTTCATCAGTACAATAAGTGTAAATAAGTTGACAGAATCTAGCAAAATAAACAACATCTCGATCCTCTGTCATCCTATCCCCAATAAAACCAATTATTCCAGTTGCAAAATCAAAATGAGTTTGATGAATAATAGCATACCCTATGTGTTGACTCAGAATTGGGATAGCATCAAAATTTGAACATTTGTTCCCAAAAGCTTTGGTGATGCAATCAAAGAAGAAACTCCATTCTCTTCTGATATTAGCCCGTTTCAACTGTCCAAGTTTCGTCAGACTCTTTTCATATCCCAATTCAGCCATTAACTCCCGAAGGGCTGAGTCCTCTGGAATTGAGAAAGTACAATCTTCTGGAAGATGTAAAGCCCTGCGTACTGTACCAGGAGTGACTACAAAGGATGAATCACCTACTTGGAAGATAATGCTGGGAGTTCCACGTTGACCACCATCATCAAAAAGTCCAGTCCTCCAAAACCTCAGAACTTGTTGGCTTGAAAAGAATTCAGGCTGTGTTAATGCATACCCAACCTCACTATGTGCAAGAAGATCTTGCACAAAGTGCAATTCAGATGGAGCTTCAGTGTGATCAAGAACTGCAGCATAGTTGTTGGGGACAAACTTAGCTCCATCAATGATTAAATCCTTTGGTGCCATGTGAAAAAAAATGAGATTCAAGTATGCCTGTTAGGTGTTTGAGATAATGTCTGTATGAAAAACCAACGTGAGAAATAAAAAGAAAGAGAGTAAAAGTAAGGAGAGAGATAAAATATGAAGAAAATAAAAGATTAAAGAAATCTTCTCTATGTTGTACTTATACTCTGAACAAAAATGTTACCGTTGGACACCTGTCAGACATGCAGTAATAACAGACAGTTACTGGGCTCGAGAAAACAGGAATCATGGCTTACCCATTTGCCTAGTTTCAAGGAAAAACTGTTCCATTTATCAAGAGAAACAGTTTTAATTCAAAATTTAAACCGTTATCACTGATTGAATTATTTTTCACTGCATCATTGATATTCTGAAAATACATCACATGAAAATGACCAAGATAAATTAGATAAGTAAGTGCTGAAAATGAATCAGAACTTAATATAAAACAAAATTTATATGGTCATCAGAATATCAATCAGGATTTATCAACACAAGATAAAATAACTCAGAGACAAAATCTTGAAGTAAAAACAACTTTCATTAATATATCAAGACAATACATTTATGAAATGGAAATTACATCAATACTTATACAAGATTTTCCCTAAGCTTCTAAACCTAACATCAACAGCCTTAGTCCTAGCTAAGAAGCCTGACAAAGCTGATGATGAAGAAAAACAGGAAGAACATGAGATTAAGTCATCTTCTTCTTCCTACTCTCGACAAACAGAATGGCGAGTCTGATGATTCGCTCTTGCTGGCGGAGAGCTTCCAGCCTTTCCTCCTCCAATCGCTCCAGATGGCGATGGTAGTCCATATAGAAGAACAGAATGTGTGTCAGTACCTCCTGTGGGACAGAGTCCCATATCTCCTCAGGAATGGCTGTGACATGCCATTCCTACTGCCACTCGGCACAGCTTAGCTCCATATTGAAGTTTTGGTAGTTCAAAAACATGTTGTATCTGACCATTGTGTTTTTGAAAGAAGAAGAATGAAGATAAGTGTGTGAGAAGAATTTGATGGAAAGACTGATGTGAAGTGGCTGCTTATATAGGCAAGAGAATGCCAGGAGATGCAAAGAAATTGAATGCTGACAGGTAGAATTAATTCTACCTCGTCTCCCTAGACTTTGAAAAAGAATAACATTCATTGGAGAGAGGAATCATGGTTTAAAACGCACAAGAAACAAGAAACAAAGGACTGTTCAAGTACGAATACCATTAATCCTAATCATAGTGACTATTAATCTTCCGCTTCAACATATTCTAGTTTGAACTGAGACTGTTATCAAATTTTATTCACAGATAAGCCAAGTAAAGGATTAGACTGAGAAATCAGAACTTAGACCTATACCAGAACTTAACAGTCATCAGAACATAATTTCTTAACTCGAAAAAAAAAGGAATGCCCATCTTAGTAAATCCTCATACAAGTTCTGAGTTATAGACTTCAGAACTTAATCATCAGAACGTGTAACTAGAACTTGTCCTCAGAATTTGTGCAATAATGACACAATGACTGTTTATCTAAAATAACATAGACCACCACAGAAATTTTCATCATTCAGATGGAGTGATTAGTGTGTGCATTAAACTAAATAACAGACAAAGAGTAAAGTCTGATTCACTTCAGTACATCTTAGAAATAAGGCATAACTAAAATTTTGCTAAAGAGCTGTCATTGTCCTGAAACCTACTGATGAATGAGTTCATGCTTGAGTCCACCTCAACTGTTTTGTGCTAATTTTATGCATCTTTTGAAATTCTATTTTACAGTGGCTTCTCAGTGTAAGTGAGTCACGACTGTTTATCAGAATTTATGCTATTATCAGAGTATTTCTCCAGTAATCATAGAGTGTGAAAAGTCACCAAGAAAATATTTTGCTTTTCTAATGCATATCTACTTAATACCAGCAATGCACTTGGGTCGTCCCTTCCACATTTTTACTCGAGATCTCAAAGGAGTACCTGATTTTATTCTTTGATCTTTTTGCTTTTTCTTTTGATAAGTGAGGTTTATCAGCACTTAGTACATTCAGCAGTTTTACTAGTATCAGAACTTAACAGATGAGTAGCATTATTCTAATTTGTGACTTAGTAATAAGATATACAAAGTAAACTTAACTAAGCTCAATTATCAGAATTTGCTAGTGTCATAGGGTTTCCACTGAAATAATTACTTCTTACATGGAATCATTTGTTTATTGAAGACTACTAGGTCAGTATCTAGCACAGTTATCCTCATAGGATAGAATAGGTACTTGAACAGACATATCACTTATCAGAGTTTAGAAACATATATCAGACAACAGTCAGTACTTAAAGACATTTATCAATTAAGCACATAATACACAATGAGATTAATTCTGTAAATACTGAGCATAAAGTTTGATAACACAGAACAAGACTAAGCAGATTTAGAGAAAGAACCTGAAACCATTCCAAGTTCATTTACCAATCTTGTAAAAGTAGCTTCACACAGTGGTTTTGTGAAGATATCTGCTAGTTGTTGATCTATGGGAACAAAATGCAATTCCACTGTATCTTCATCCACATGTTCCCTGATGAAGTGGTACCTGATGCTGATGTGCTTTGTCATTGAGTGTTGAACTGGATTACATGTCATAGCAATAGCACTTTGATTATCACAGTAAATAGGGATTTTGAAATATGTTAACCCATAATCCAGTAACTGATTCTTCATTCAAAGAATCTGTGCACAACAGCTTCCTGCAGCAATATACTCTGCTTTTGCAGTTGATGTGGAAATTGACTTTTGTTTCTTGCTGTACCAAGAAACCAATCTGCCTCGAAGAAATTGGCAGCTTCCACTTGTGCTTTTCCTGTCAATTTTGCAACCTGCAAAATCTACATCTGAGTAACCTATTAGTTTAAAATCTGATTCTCTAGGATACCATAATCCCAGAGCAGCTGTTCCTTTAAGATACTTAAAGATTCTTTTTACAGCTGTTAAGTGAGGTTCTCTTGGATCTGCTTGAAATCTTGCACAAAGACATGTATCATACATGATATCAGGTCTACTAGCAGTTAGATAGAGTAGAGAGCCAATGATACCTCTGTAGTCAGTAATATCTACTGATTTACCGGTATCCTTATCCAGTTTTGTCGTAGTGGCCATTGGAGTGGATGCACTGGAACAATCTTGCATTCCAAATTTCTTCAGCAAGTTTCTGGTGTACTTGGTTTGACAAATAAAAGTGCCTTCCTCATTCTGCTTGACTTGAAGGCCCAGAAAATAGCTAAGTTCCCCCATCATACTCATCTGATATCTTGACTGCATTAGTTTGGCAAACTTTTTGCAAAGTTTGTCATTTGTAGATCCAAAAATGATATCATCAACATAAATCTGGACCAGAAGTAAGTCCTTTCCATGGTTGAGGTAGAACAGTGTTTTGTCTATTGTCCCTCTGTTGAATCCACTTTCCAGAAGAAACTGAGCTAAAGTCTCATACCATGCTCTAGGAGCTTGCTTAAGTCCATAAAGTGCTTTATCAAGCCTGTAGACATAATCTGGATGTTTGGTATCTACAAAACCTGGAGGTTGTTCAACATATACCTCCTCCTCCAATTCTCCATTGAGAAAAACACTTTTCACATCCATTTGAAAGACAGTAAACTTTTTGTGAGCAGCATAAGCCAAGAATATCCTTATGGCTTCTAACCTAGCAACTGGTGCAAATGTTTCATCATAATCAATTCCCTCCTGTTGAGAATATCCTTTTGCAACCAGCCTTGCCTTATTCCTTGTAATTATGCCATTACTGTCAGTTTTGTTTCTGAATACCCACTTTGTACCAACAACAGATCTATTCTTTGGTCTTGGCACTAGGGTCCAGACTTTGTTTCTTTCAAATTCATTCAACTCTTCCTGCATTGCTTGCACCCAATCAGCATCTTGAAGAGCTTCTTCCACTTTCTTTGGCTCAGTCTGAGAGAGAAAAGAATTGTAAAGACATTCATTTGAAGTACCTGTTCTAGTTCTGACACCTGCATCAGGATTTCCAATTATCAAATCAGGTGTATGTGATTTTGTCCACTTCCTTGCAGATGGAAGGTTTTCTCTAGAACTGGATGCTCCCCCATGATCCATGCTATTTTCATTTTCATTTTCATTTTCTGATGCTCCCCCTGAAACTATGCTCTCTGAGTTGGATTCTTCAGTATTTAGATTTTCAGCACTATCAGAACTTGGCTTATCAGAACTTGACGAATCAGAACTTGAAGAGCCAGATGCATGTTCTGATGTTTCTTGAGATGTGGTAGGATCTTTAACTGTATGTATGTTAACAGATAGGCTCTGATACCAATTGTTAGCTCACACACACACTGTAGAGGGGGTGAATACAGTGTATAGTACACTCAAATCGAACTTTAAGAACTTAAGTAACAGAAAACAAACTTTATTGAAACAATAAACTCTGTTACAGTATGGAACTGTTACCTCTCAGTGATGAACAAATATCACGAGAGCTGCTAGGGTTACAATGAATAATCTTCTCTAATGATGATAACACTTATAGTGTAAACCCTATGTCTGTGTTTATATACTACACAGTTACAAGATAATCGCTAATTGATATGGAATATAATTCTGCTTCCTAAAATATATCAATCAGATATCTTTTCTTCCAAGTATTCCATTCTTTACAGAATTCCTTCTTCATGCATATCTCTTCTTATGTTTATCTTGATCTTCTTTCCTTTAATCAGCTACTGTCCTTATCTGATTGTCCTTCAGCACTTAAGTTCTGATATTTATCTTCTGATGATTATCTCCTGATAACATAAGTACTGATATCCTTAAGTCCTGACTTCCAGTATAAGTACTGATCAATAGTTAAGTACTGATTTATCCTGTTCAAGTAAGATCTGAAAGCTAAACATAAAACATATTAGCCATGACATTATCAAATATATCTAACACCCTAAGTCCTAAGCTGATGTCAGCATGACGTCAGCACTGGCTGACCGTTGACCCGAGCGCGTGTGCCCCACGCGCGCATGTCAGACGCGCGCTCTTCTCCCCTTGTTCTGACAGTTGGCGCCGCCGTTGCTTTATCTGACAATCTCTTTTCCCGTGCACCATTATAGTGCTTCTCTTTGCAAAACACAGCAGCATAAACATATATATATATATATACTATACAGATTATATATATATATATATATTTAATTACGAATTTTAATTAATACAACTTCACAAATTCATAAAAATTAATCCATACATCATAAAATTATGAAAAAAATACTCAGACGATCTACAACACTTGTAGAACCCTGATCTACAGTCAAAATAATTTTGAGAAACAATTTCTAATCAGTCATAATTAATCCATGATATAACTTGTAAAAATCATAATTAATTCATACAAGCACATAAAATTCTGAAATTTTTATCACAGATCTATGTGCATACAACCTATGCTCTGATACCATCGTAGAATTTTATCTATCACGGAAGCATGGTAAAACAATTGTACACATATAAAATCCATATAATATGCATACAGATCGTAAATAAAATCGAGGGATCGATTTCTAACCTTTAAAAGCGATCCAAGAACAACGAGCGAAGATCCTTAGCAGCTGCTCCTCAAGTGTGAAGCACTCCACCGGTATCCACCAAGAAAACGATGTAATAAAGGAGGAGGAGGTGGAGAGAATTAGGGTTTTTTTTAATCTTTGGGTTGAGGCAAAAATAGGGTTTATAATGGTATATTTATAGGCATAATTTTCAGTTGAAAATTTCTCATAAAATGTTATTATTATTAACCCTTTATTATTCTCACTAATAATTAAAACACCTTTTAATTATTAATTCTTTTTCCAAACACTTTAGAAATAATTCTCTCTCTTGATTTAATTTCCAAAAATTAAATTCTTAATTAATAATATTAAGAAATTTTCTTAATTAATTTATAATCAATTAAATCTCATTTAATCAATTATTAAATTTTCCAATTAATTATTTATTTCATAAATAAATAATTATCAGCCATTATTAATTAATTCCTCCACCATTAAATCATTCTCTTTTATGGTGTGACCCTGTAGGTTCAATATTAAGCCGGTAGTAGAAATAAATAATAATAAAACTATTTTATCATTATTTATATAAATTCTCTAATTCATTAAATATGATTAATTAATTAATCATATTTATTCTACATCGTGATGGATACTTCTCAACATATCGCGACTATCCGGATAACACGAATTCACTGCTTAGAATACCAAGAACCTATTCAGTGAGTAGTTATCGTACAATCAATTCCTTCTACCCTGCAATGTCATGATGAAATACAAGGCATGGAACTTGTGTCAAGCCTATCTTATTTAATCACTTGCTTTCCCATTCACTATACTTAGTTCTATTTAATGTAAATTAGAAACCCCTTTCTAATTTCATTCACTCTGGCCAGAGATTCCTGAACTAGCATAAGTGGATCAGTATTGAACATTATTTTCCTTCACTGGAAGGGGTAGATCCTTTATTGATCATACACTATCTTCGTGTACAAATTCCTATACCCAGTAGAGCCCTTATAATTGTCCCTGGAGACTAAGAACTAAACCAAAGCATAGTTCAGTGTACACAAGATGACTATGATGACCTCAAGTTTAAGGATACTTGTACAACTATCACTATGTGAACAACTGCTGACACGTGAGTGAACTCCATCAGTTGTTCAGCTGTGTGAGTCATGTTCAGTGAACTTATTCTATAATAAGCACCTACATACTAGCTATAGTATCACCACATAAATGTCTATGAGAACAGACATCCTTCATAATGAAGCAAGCATAGTATGTACCGATCTTTGCGGATTATTAATTACCAGTTAGTAATCATACGACCATGAACTATTTGAGTTTAGAGTTATCATTTTTTAGGTCTCATTATTATGATCTCATCACAATCCATAAAAAGCTTTACTCTAAACTGTGGTATATCTTATTTAAACACTTAAAATAGATAGAGCCCGCAATAAAAAGAAAACAAGTCTTTTATTAATATCAATGAAATCAAAACAAATTACATAAAAGTTATTCCTAAATCCTCATACATGATTGGACTTAGGACATATCTCTTTCAACTATAAACCCTATATTATCTTCATTTTAGAAACCGCTTGTCTTCTTATCATATGTATCCATTTTCCATCTCTTTTTTTCTCACTTTCTGGCTTCTCTCTCAATTAAAGGTTGTTTGACTTAATTTCTATCGATCTGCATACATGTCGAAGCCATGATTTTCTTATTAAACAAATGATGAATCGAAGATGTGGTTTGTATATATATATAGTATGAATGTTTGTATGTATATGTCTGTGCAAATTTTTGACTTTATTCCCGTCTCATATTCTTTAAGAGAGATTGTAGATTATAGATATTCTTGAAGTTTTTTCACTATGGCTTGGATTGGGTTAAAATGACCCGTTTGTAATTCGTGTCGGACCAGGTCAGAATCGGGTAAAGCATGCATTCACATGTCAGGTTCGGATTTAATTATTTCAACCCGTTTCGGGTCGTGTCGAATTCGGGTAGATCAAAAAATTAGATCGGGTACGGTCAACCCGACACGAACCCGACCCATTACCCGAAATTGCCACCTTTAGTGACAAAGTAGAAAATATTCCAGAGTCGTTAAGGTCATTAATGTCTGAATTCAAATAGCGAGATTTTGAAAAAAAAATGTGGAGGAGTTGTTGTGCAAGGGACATATCCAGGAGAGTTTGAGTCTGTGTGATGTACCTGCTTTGCGAACACCAAAGAAAGATGGAACTTGGAGGATGTGTGTGGATAGTCGTACTATCAACAAAATTATGGTGGGATATAAATTTCCAATTCCAAAGCTTGATGATATGTTTGACAGATTACATGGGTCTAAATGGTTTTAAGCTGGATTTGAAGAATGTGTACCATCAGATTCAAATCAGGTCGGGAGATGAATGATTGACTGCATTCAAAACAAAAGAAGGCTGATTTGAGTGGTTGGTATCTTGGTGATGCCTTTTGGACTTTCTAATACGCCGAGCATCTTTATGCGGCTAATGCATCAGGTACTAAAACCCTTTATTGATAAATTTATGGTTGTTTACTTTGACGAAATTTTGATCTATAGTCAGACAGAAGAGGAGCACATCTCCCATTTGCGAGAAGTTTTAACAACATTACGGGAATACAAGTTGTATGTTAATCTTAAAAAATGTAGTTTCATGACCAGCAAATTGTTTTTTGGGATATATTTTTGGTGCTGAAGGAATTTAGGTAGATGATGCCAAAATAAAAGTATTGGCCTACTCCTAGAACACTTTCAGAGATTCGTAGTTTTCATGGGCTTGAAACTTTCTATAGGTGTTATATCAAAGATTTTAGCACTATAGCGTTACCTATTACGGAATGTATGCATAAAAGAAAGTTTATTTGGCGTGATGAGGCCGATAAGAGCTTCACTATATTAAAGCAAAAATCGTGTACTACACATGTTTTAGTTTTAACCAATTTTGAAAAGGTGTTCGAGGTTGATTATGATGCTAGTGGTATGGGGATTGGTGTTGTTTTATCTCAGGAACACAAGCCAATATGTTACTTTAGTGTGAAGCTCAGTGACGCGAGGCAACATAGAGTACCTATAATAAAGAATTTTATTCAGTTGTGCGAGCTGTGAAAGTATGGGAGCATTATCTTGTGGGTAAAGAATTTATTATTTATTCTGATCACGAGGCTTTAAAGTATTTGAACAGCCAAAAACTTATTAGTAAAGATGTGCATAGGAGGTGGTGCCATTTTTTTGCAGAAATTTTCTTTCCGTCTATAACATAAGTCTGAGGTTCAAAATATTGTAGCTAATGCCCTAAGTCATCGAGCAAGTTTGTTAGTCACATTGCGACAATAAATTATTGGGTTTGAAGTTTTAAAAGATTGTTATGTTGGTGGACTTCGTAAATATTTGGGAGAGTTGTATTACTTGGCACCCTTCACATGATTTTTATGTTCATGATGGGTTTTTAATGCATGCCAATCAATTTTGTCTTTCTCGGACATCATTACGAGAAAAGTTCATTCAGGATTTGCATGGTGGAAGGCTTGCTGGCCATCTTGAAAGGGATAAAACTGTCGCGACAATTTGTGAACGTTTCTTTTGGCCACATTTACTTTAAGATATAACAAGGTATATGCAAAATTGTTATGTTTGTCAAACTTCCAAAGGGAAGTCTCAAAATACAAGACTTTATATGCCTTTACCTGTTTCTGAAAATATATGGGAGGATTTGTCTATAAATTTTGTGTTGGGTTTGCCTCTAACACAAATAGGGATGGATTCCGTATTTGTTTTCGTTGACAAGTTTTCAAAGATGGATCATTTTATACCTTGTAAAAAGACTTCTGATGCAATGGCAGTGGCTAAACTATTTTTCAAAAAAAGTGGTTCGCCTTCATGGTGTGCCTAAAACTATTACAACTGATAAGGACAGTAAATTTCTCGGACATTTTTGGCAAACATTATGAAAGTTGTTTGATTTCTCATTACAACATAGTAGCACTGCTCATCCACAAACGGATGGTCAGATAGAAATTGTCAACTGCACTTTAGGAAATTTAATATGTTGCTCACCAACTTGATCATAAATCTTTTAGCAAATTCTAGAGCACTCACGTCAGTAGGATATAACGTTGTCTCAAGCGGTGTTCTCCTATAATAATGTCGTTCATAGTGCCACGGGAAGGTCACCCTTCTCCATTGTCTACACAAAGTCTTCTAAGCATACTTTGGACTTAATACAATTGCCAAATGGGGTGTATAACAATGTAGAAGTATCTAATATGGCAAAACAGGTTGTGGAAGTTCACCAAGAGGTCATAAAAAAGTTAGAGGAAATTAATCATAAATACAAGAAGGCAGCGGACAAACATAGACGTCATCAGATTTTCTCTGAGGGTGACTTGGTTATGGTGTTTTTGAGGCGAAAGAGGTCTCCGGTAAGAGCGTACAATTACGTGCAACCAAATTCTTCTAATTAGCCAATGTGTCTGAAGTTTGAGGAAAATTTGAGGTCAAGTTCTTCGCAAGTGGAAGAGAATGATAGGTAATCTTGTAGAAAATTTCAAGGTCTTGGACCATATTACAAGGGCTTGAATTGGAGTTGTAGACTTGGAGTGGAGTTGCAGAATATTTCAAGGTCTTGAATTAGGCATGACGAAAAATTAGATTATTTATAATTATTTTGACTTTATAAGTTAGTTTTAGTTCAGTTTAAATATTTTTAAGGCTTTTAAAAGCCCACTTAAGATAATAAGGTTTGTAAAACATTTAAAAACATAATATATTGGTTTGCAATTAGGATTCATATACCTAAATTATTTGTGAACGCTTCACGCTGTGTCATTCAGATATGAAAAAGCGCATGACTTTAAAGTTTAAACATGTAAGACTTATTATCGTTTTTATTTTCTTTTGAAATTAACCTGTGAAACATATTAAAATTCGTGTGAAATATCAAAAATACCTAAAATTAATGAAGCAATTGCCCTACTGATTGGCGGGATATTCCGTCCAAAATACTTACGATACACGCATTTGAAAGATGCGTATAGTTTTTAAAAATTATTAAAGAGTACGCATGTTAAACATGCGTATGCACTTTTGTTATTAGTGGAATACGCAAGCGTATTCCAATAAAAAAAATAAAAGTGAATACGCATGGTCAACATGTATATTCTTTATTTATTTTTAAAAATCTCGAATATGCGTATTTCACTAAAAAAATAAAAGTGAATATAAATGAACATGAGTATTATTTGATAATTTTTAAAAACTCGAATACACATATCTTCAATGCATAATGTTGGCTTGATTTGACGAAGAGGAATTGCAACTGAGTTAAGAAACTCATCAAGAGAGTCACAAATTGCGTGGTGTAAGAAGTCCTTGACATACACTCCATCAAACACTTCTTTTTCCAGGTTCACAAAGGTTTTGCAAAAAAGTTTACCATACTTCTTCAAACTTCCATCTTCAAGGAGACGTATGGTTGGTTTGCTAAGCAACCCCCCGCCATCAAAAGCATAATTCTCGTAAATTTTTCTTTTTCCTTTATCAACCACTGGCACGTTGGTGATAGAAGCAGCATATGGGACAATGGTCAGAGGATTTTTCATCCTAACTTGGTTCTGCACTACTTGCAAATGTGGATCCAACTAGATAATCCCATCCATGCCAACTTCCTCATCACCCATGTCCTCTAGATCTTCATCAAACGTTTACATACCCTCTACATCAAAAATATTCATATCCTTTTCTGTACCCGTGGAGAGGGGTAGCGAAGCATCAATGACCTCCCCACTTAAGCCATTTAAAAGCTCACTTAAGATAATAGGTTTGTAAGACATATATAAACATGCCTTATCATATTATTAAAGGGATTCTGAACTTTTAAAAATATAATATATAGGTTTGCAATTAGGATTTATCTATCCTAACTTATTTTTGGACATTTCACGCTGTGTAATTCGGATATGAAAAAACGCATGACTTTAAAGTTTAAATATGTAAGACTTATTATGGTTTTTATTTTCTTTTCAAATTAATGTGTGAAACATATTAATATTTGGGTGAAAAATCCAAATACCTATAATTGAGGAAGCAAATGTCCAAACTGATTGGCGAATGTTCCCCCCAAAATATTTATGGTACCTGCATTTGAAAAATGCGTATAATTTTTAAAAATTATTAAAGAATAAGCATGTTCAATGTGTGTATTCTTAATTTATTTTAAAAAACTCGTACATGTGTATTTCACTAAAAAAATAAATAAAAGTGAATACACATGATCATGATCATGATCATGCGTATTCTATAATATTTTTAAAAACTTGAATACATATATTTTAAATGTGTACTTTATGAGTATTTCGGACAGTACTCACGCATGTGAGTATTTTGGGATGTTGAAATTTAAAAGTGATTGTATTTCAGGCATTCTTTCTTAAAATTCTACGTAAGGGCCAAAAAATATATTGCACAAAAAAATTATTTTCTGAAATTTAATCAGATTTGCTCGGTGAAGCATAAAAGTACTAAAAGCCCAATTCTTCAAACATTCTAGTTGGGCTTAGAACACAATTAATCATTATTTAAATTTTGAACTGGGATACGATTGGCCCATAATTTAATTCCAAATCCATGATCCCACAATGTAAACAAGCCCATAATAAATTTCTGCAAAATCACTCACTCGTGAGGTCTTCTTATCTTTTGTTCCAGACATCACAAATGTCATCTCTCAACCCTCCAATTAGCTGATTTAACACCAGGTATTAACTTGCTACTCTTGAATATATACACACATCTCTCTGTATCTATTTGCTTAAAAGTTCTTGATTTTGTTTAGTTTACTTGAATTTTGATGTTAGTTTATGAAAAAGTAAAGAATGGCATGTTTACCCATTGTTTTTAATGACGGGTTCTTGATTTCTCAACGAAAATCTAAAGTTGGTAGTGTAAAAATTGAATCTTTGGTTAAAAATAGAAGCGTTTCTTGTTCTTTTTCGAATTCTTGCTGTAATATCGGTTCTTTTCCTATATTGGGATTGTACAATTGTTCGAGAACAAGGCGAAAATTGGTGTCGAGTACTAGGATTAAGTCCGTTTCGAATGAGAGGGAGAATGTGAAACTGAAACCACATTTAGGAAATAGAGTTAATGGTGGGTTGAGGAGGAGATTTTCGTTAAGACTGCGTCCAAGATTGAGGTTATTGTCGAGGAGATTGAGAATGGGGACGGTTAAGTGTTTGTTGGATAGAGTTAGTATGTATGTGCGGAAGAATTTGAAAAGAGTGACGCTTTCTGTTGCGGTTACTGTTGTGTTGGGATTGTGTTTTTTGTTTCTGAAATTGACCGCGGTTCCTTCACCAAAAATGGTTCCGTATTCGGACTTGATTATGAGTTTGCGGAGTGGGTC
Organism: Apium graveolens; assembly: GCF_009905375.1. Taxonomy (NCBI): domain Eukaryota; kingdom Viridiplantae; phylum Streptophyta; class Magnoliopsida; order Apiales; family Apiaceae; genus Apium; species Apium graveolens. The sequence goes on from NC_133651.1 coordinate 37,695,289, forward strand.
GGTCATGGGGGTTTTATTTGAGGAGGGATCACGTCGGATATACTACAATACTGACGTGAGTGTTGAGAATACTGAACAAGTTGAAGGTGAATCGAGATTGATGAATGCCGAAGATAGTAAAGCTGATTATAGGGTTAAAGAGAGTAAAGCTGATAATGGGGTTAAGGAAAGTGATTATGTGAGCAGTAGTATAAGTAAACAGCCACATTTGTTGAAAAAGTTGACGAAGGCCAAACCTTCAGCACCAGAGTGGCAGTACTCAACTAGGAAGATAGATCATGATGAGAGCTATCTTCTTAGTTTAATGAGAGATAGTGGAACTATGTACTCGTCAGCTCCTCAGTCAGTTCTTGCATCAATACGGAGTATCCTACTCACCATTTTGACTCTTTGGATTCCTCTGACTCCTTTGATGTGGATTCTTTACCGTCAGCTTTCTGCTAGTAATAGCCCAGCAAAGAAAAAACGACCGAGCAATCAAGTGGTTAGCTTTGAGGATGTGGCGGGAGTTGATGCTGCAAAAGTAGAGCTCATGGAGGTAAGAACTATCATAACGTAACTACTGTAAGATGATTTGTTATGGCCTATGGGTTTTTTTCCCTTTAAGACTATGATCCCCTATTACTTATTTCTTTTACCTTGTTTAAAATAGTAGTAGATAGTATCATCTTTATCAAAACATAATCATCCTTTCCTGCACTTAATATTTCCTAATGCCCTAAAAAGCACAAAATGAACAAAAGAACAAGCATATATGTAATTATATATTCGTAGATCCCTGAGACATTCTTACCCCACTCCTGCAGTAGGATGATGTACTGCTACTTCATATGAAAAAAAAAGCACGAAATAGTATGCAATGCCATATAAACTCGTATCTGTTTAACTACTTGCCTATTATGGAATTTCGAGTACTGATTATTCGTAAAAAAATTTACACCTCATGACATTATTAGTGCCTGAAAAAGCATTTCCCTCTTATGGAACTTAAATGTACAAATAAGCTCTTGTAGAACTTAGAAAATACAAATCTGTCGACAAACTCCAAATAGTTTTGGAATTTAATTAGGCTTAATCTTATTGAATAATATCTTAGTTCACTAATATCTGTTTGACACTTCGGGGATTTAGTATTGGTTTTAATTTCTATTGCAATGAATGCCGTTCATTTTTTTCGGGTAATATCTAGTATATTTATAATTTATTGAATTAAAAAAACTGACGTTAAAAGTGCATTAACTCAGTATATGCTTGACGTCATATCAAACAGTCTGATGAGCTGATTTCATGGTTAAATAATACAGAATTTTTAATCATGTGGAAATGCTTTTTTTCTGAATTCTTAGTGGGTACATATTAAGAAATTATGGCAAGGAATGAATAATGAATAATATGGTTGGTAAACTGATTGATACTTACTGCTAACTGTCAAAAGATTAGCGTGGCGATCTTGAGTGGTGATGATTTTTGTGCACTTGTATCTTTTTTGCTACTTCCAAGCTATGAATGTGCTTTTTAATCTCTCTTGAAAAGGTGCTCATGCATTTTATTTTTGTAGATAGTTTTGTGTTTGCAAGGTTCTATAGACTACACCAGACTAGGAGCAAAATTACCAAGAGGAGTGCTTCTAGTGGGTCCCCCAGGAACAGGGAAAACATTATTAGCACGTGCTGTGGCAGGAGAAGCTGGAGTACCATTTTTTACTGTGTCTGCCAGTGAATTTGTCGAAATGTTTGTTGGAAGAGGAGCAGCCCGTATCAGAGACCTTTTTAGTGTTGCAAGGAAGAGTTCACCATCAATAATTTTCATTGATGAGCTTGATGCTGTTGGGGGCAGGCGTGGAAGAAGTTTTAATGATGAAAGGGACCAAACATTGAACCAAGTAACTGCACATCACAATTTCTGTATAATTTCAGAAAATTCAACATGACTGTTTGTGTGGTATCATTATATATTAAACTTGTGAAATAAACATTCTATATTAAACTCGTGAAACTAAACATGTTTCACGGAACGGGGATTGTAGAGGGCCTCTACACATGCACTTGACCCATAAATAGCTTTAGTTCTTTTTCTGTAAATTTGTTTCAACCATTAATCATGTCCAACCATCACCTCTCTTCCATCTTATGCTGCCCTTCTGTCTCTAAGGTTGAGACTGTGTAATACTGCAAACCAAGTTTTTTTGGTTTGCGAAAAGAGGACGATAACAGTTGTCGATCTTCTGACTTGACCATTCAACAGCCCTCGTCATCTGCCGGTCTCCATTCGTTCCCCCTCTCGCAATAACTACAAATTTCCATCTTTGGCGGATGCTGTTACAGGTCGTTGGCACCAACTCTTCCACAACAGCCAACTATGAGAAAAGGAAAACCATAATATCCGTGCATTCTTCTCCATAACCAATTTTTTTGTCTACTCCGGTCTCTCTCTCCTTTAACAATAATCGATGTGGTTCATAATAGAGCTGCTGATAGTTAATTAAAGGTAAAAATGATGGTGTTGGTGAATGGTGGATAAGTATGTATGTTACAGTGTTCCCTTTCAGAAGGCATATAAAATAAAACTTTAATACAACATTGTTGCATTTTTCACAGGAATGTGCAGAATGTTACTTGTATAAAAGCTGCTGTGAGATTTTTTTTAACTTATTATTTTTAAAAACTGTTAATTATGTAGTTATTCCGTTGTAGTAATTGGGATAAACTGACATTTTTTTTCTCTACAGCTGCTGACGGAAATGGATGGCTTTGATTCAGAAGTTAATGTAATTGTCATAGCAGCAACTAATAGGCCAGAAGCATTGGATCCCGCTCTTTGTCGTCCTGGGCGTTTCTCAAGGAAAGTCTTAGTAGGAGAACCAGATGAAGATGGAAGGCGCAAGATTTTGGCTGTGCATCTGAGAGGAATTCCTTTAGAGGAAGATGCTGGCCTTATCTCTGATCTGGTAGCATCAGTTACCCAGGGATTTGTAGGTGCTGATTTAGCAAACATTGTCAATGAAGCTGCTCTTTTAGCTGCTCGCAGAGGTAAGATTAATTTTAAGGGAGTAACACAAAGCTTGTGTAATGTCAATTTCACAAGATCTCAAGATCTATATATCAGAATAGCATCACATTCATGTTACGCGTTTAAAGCTGTACACACTTGTGGAAGTAAAAACCATGTTTGTATAGATTTCAGTATTCATCACCTTTTTGAAATATTTACTATAATAGTAGATTCTATTAAACTTCAACTGATTACTTTTGTCGTTTCCCCGAAATGGACCCACCAGGAACACTCTTTATTGCTTGTTAGTAGTTCCTATCGTGTCCTATTGTCATAAGTATGATTGAACTTTCAAATGTAAGAATGTAATCAATGTAGCTGTTATTTCCACTTGGTTGAATTATAAGAGTTTTTTATTCATATATTTTCTTGGTCTTCCTTGTCTTCTTATATCCGCAGGTAGTGAATGTGTGGCAAGGGAAGATATAATGGCAGCAATTGAAAGGGCCAAGTTTGGGATAAATGACAAGCAACTGACTCGTAATACGATAAGCAAGGAAATTGGAAAGCTCTTTCCTTGGATGCCTTCTTTTATGGGCAAGAATGACACTCGGCGGGATGGAATGCAAGGACCCTTAGGTTATCAAACACTAAGCTGAAGTGAGGGGTATACTCTTTTGCTTGGTGATGCTTTTCAACAGATACCAAAATGTAATTTTGTGGTGATATAGAGATGCCCAAAATTTTGATTGATTACTGGCATCCTAAACAATGGGTGGCAAATATTATTAAGTTGCCTGGAATACGCAAACTTTTGGTATAGATTCCAACTTTCCAAAGATGAGGTGGTCACAGTCGCAAGTGATTTTCCAGCAGTAATACCTATGGCTATTCTCTAATTTTACTATGGAAGTTATTTTTTCTGCATACAATATCAATGGTTGCTTTTTTCTTATTTTGTTCTAAAAAATTCGTTACTTATACCAAATTCATAGCTACAGTAGCAGCATTAGCTTCATATGAATATCAGGATCGATGTTGTCATGTCATCAACATGAGAACACGAGTTTATTCCTTATTCTTGCTAAAATTATACGGCTCTCTGTGTTTATTTAATCTCATCAATTTGTCAGTAAATTCATGTTTCATCAGTAAATTCATGTTTTCGTCGGTAAATCCATGGGCTGTTCAACATTGGCAGTGAATTCATGTTTCGTCAGTAAATTCATGTTTTCGATAATATGACTGCCGTCATCTCTGTTAATCTCCTTTTCCTGAGTGTTCCATTATTTTGGTCGGCTGCTCTTAAAGAAATAGTTCGCATCTCTGTTAATCTCCTCTCACTCAGTATTCCGCTATTTGAGTCGGATCCTTTAACTTAAAATAATAGTTTGCGTAACCATTATTTTATCTGGATAATCTTTAAAAATACTTCGTGAAAAAACCAAAATATTTATCTGATTAATCTTGCAGTCTAATTCCTGAATTAGAGAACAAAATGTGAGAATATATAAAGTTTGGCACGCAATATCCCAACAGGCACCAGTGGTCTAGTGGTAGAATAGTACCCTGCCACGGTACAGACCCGGGTTCGATTCCCGGCTGGTGCAAAGCTATGACGAATTTAGCATCAAATTGCAGTTGGATTGGGTCCGCTGCCCTTTCTGAAATTATTCAGAAAATAAATCAGTTGCTTCTGAGCTTATATAACTTTTTGGCAACATATAAAGTAACTATGTGTTGGACATACAGTGACTCTGCTTTATTTCTTTGTATCTGCCTCCGAGGCACCTGTTTGTAACCAACAGGGACGCGGTTGTCAGGAACCTGAATCTACTCATCAGATGTCGTCTCTGCCACTTTCGATGTGTTCATTACCCTATTGCCTTCTGTTGAGGTGTTGACATGTACGCAGTGTAAGGATCTTCAAATGCTTTATCATCATACCTACTAGTGTGTCAACTACTCTGGCTGCTCTATTTTGCTCAAGTTTGCCAAATCTTTGTGTTCGATATTTGCACATTATTTAATGACGACTAGACTGGAGACTAAATCAACAACAGTCACTGAGACTAAATCTCAATCTCTGTCTTTCCATTGTGAAGAGGTTTGTGATCTGTTGATCTAAACCGTAATACAAGATTGCTAAATTTTGTTTCTAGACTCTTCTTACTACACCCTAATGCTCTGTTTGACTGGAATGAGGTAAAAACAGAATGATAAGTCATATTCAAAACTAAAGGTTGAAGGGCAAAATTATTCTATGATCAGGATTGTGAGTGAAATGAATAAGAAAGGGAATGGAGCGTTCATTCTCAAATTGATGTATTTGATGATCTGTTAGAAACAAAAAGGAAGAGAAAACAGGAACTTCATATATTTTTCCACAAAACCAGTATTACAAATATTATTAATCATTTTTTGAAGAGTACATGCAAACTTTTAATCATACACTCAATTTGCAACTTGTGGAAATCTTTGCTACTGTCTTGCTGACTTTCATCTATTCCTGTCTTCATTAGCATACCAGAATATCTGATCATCAAGCACTTAACTGTCTGAACATAACTAATACTCAGTTTCATAAATTGTCTACGCAAACTTGGAAAACCTTACTTTTGTCTTGGACTGAACATATACGGGCTATATGTGTTACTGGAGGGGGGAGAATCAGCAACTTTAAGAGTGTTCTGAATGAGTTTTCGAGCTTTCCTGCTCTTAATTTCAACTCGCATGCTGTCACTCTTTTCAATCTTGTCATACTCCGAAACTCCTGCCTTGTTCTTCTTCAGGCCCTTCATTACTTTTCTCTTCAGGCTTCCAATAAGATTTTCAAGTCCCATCGCTCTAATTAGCAGTCTACCAGTTGTACCTTGATTAATATACAGCAAAACTGTTAGTCCCGAATTCACAACTAAAACAAATAAACTCAAACCAATACAATGTTATGCTACCTTTGAACTCACAATGTAAGGCTAGTTTAGTGTGTGTAAAACAAGTGCTCTTTGGTGAACAACAAGAACTATAAGATAGCACTAGCTTAGAAAATTGTCAACCTGCTCTCCAGCTCTCTTTCCATTAGATTATATTTAAATTTGTATGTGATACACATCAGCTGAAGTCATTAGTGTAAGTTCAAAACTTAAAAAGTACATTAGTTAAGTTGACAAACATAAATCCCACCATTGACATTTTGTACCTGATTTTATCTTATTTTGTAATTGTATCATCACTTATTCATGAGTTGACAAACACAATTCTAACTCTAATGCCCTTACATTGATTAGTGTTGTGTAAAGATTATTGTTGTGTATAGCTATAGTCAACTGGCCTGAGTTCTAAACAAATCTTTTGCACAAGTAAAGCTTAATTTGTTTACATTGGCATTGATTTGTCCTTATATATATGAATCTGGTTTTTAAATGAATATTTAACCATGTATACATTATCTTTGAGCGGAATTGGATAATAATAGAGGAGAGCGGAATAGGACAATAATAGAGGCGAAGCGGCACACAATACTCAATCTCTTTAATAATGAACACCGAAAAACCTTATACAAGAGATTGAACAATCCTTACTCACCACCGCAAAGCTAACTAGTACCGAAGAATAATTTTTTGGTACATTCTAAACTGTTTTACTCTTAGAAATGAAATATCACTAGCCGAAAAAAATTCACATTGTTAAACTTTGCTTATGCTTGTCCCCAGTCAAAGTCTAGCTATGCAAACTGATCGGTTTGCATAGTGATGTGTGCCATCTTAAACACTATCCCAAGTCCAAGGAACATCCATGGATTTATAAAATTTTAATAGGAAAAACTATAAGAAAAATGAGGCTAGTTTTATAGACTTTTGAATGTGGTACATTTCATGCTGCTTAAATCAGACAACTACAGGAGTGTGCATGGGCCTAAGGTTGTGTGTATTGATACTTGCCTGGCCCAACTGGAATTCGAGATTCTTTTTCTTTTCTTGCCTAAAAGGAGAAGATGTACTATGTATCACTAAATTATTATCAACTTATGTCTACATTTGCCTATAATTGATCTTTAAATTTATGATGATGAAAGATGATCTGTAGGATTCGTTGGCCTACCAACTATTTGCTATAATTTTTTGGCGAAGGACGAAAATCTTTAAAATGATTATTAAGTACGAATAAATGACGTGGACTGTTTCATTCAAAAAAATCAGCATTCAATTTATTTGAAAAAAATGATAACGGATAAATGAATAATCAAGATTTTGCTGGGGCTCTAAAAAGTTAAATGCCCCCCCCAATTTCGAAGTTTTTTCCTGTTTAATCTTGTTTTCTGTTCACTTTCCCAAATTAACCTACTTTGTTCAATTCTTCCCAAAATGACCTATTTTTTTCAACTCTTCCCAAACTAACCTACTTTTTATATTTTCTAAGTTTTAGTTATAATTATAAATTATATATTATTATTAATTTATATATATGCTGAATTAATTTTTTAATATAACATTTTCAATAATAAATAAAATTAAAATACAATAATTCATTAATACTTGGTTAAATATAATGCATATTTTAATTTTTTTCTATTTTGTTTCGCATATTTCTTGTTTGAGCAATTAAAAAAAACTTGTTTGGACAACCACACTACATTATTGATATCAGATATGATCAAATATAAAATCTGGACAACCAATAGAAATGAAGATATTGAGATAATGTTTTATCTTTAAAATTTAATAAAATATCTAAAAGTTGTAGTTGATATCAATGTAATCTTGACAACCAATCAAAACACAAAACAAAATTACTCTTATCCTATCTCTAAAATGCCTATATATACAAACCAATCTACAACAAATAAATCATAGAAAAACAAAGCAAATTAATTTGCATTTGGATAATGAGAGTTTTCTAGATATGATGGAAAGAGCAAATGCAGTATTCAATTTAAGTGAAACTGATCATTTAATCTCTTCACACGAGTCTGAAAGTGATGAAACTGATGGTGAAGATGGAGAGAATCCCAATTACGGTCCGCTCGTCATCTCCCAGTCACTTCAATGGTTGAGTACATATATTATCAGAGTGTCAAACTTGTTGCTGAAAGACGAACTCAAACACTGAACGATCTTCAAAATGGTCATGTATATTGCAAGAATTCGAGAGAGCTCTTTCAAAAGATTGAAGAAAAGGCATTGGCACATAAGATTATTCCATACAATCAAGAAAGAGGGGTATTTGAGGTGACTACTGCAAGATACAAAACAGATAAGGGATTTTGGAAAGGTGGCAACAAGCATCATATAGATCTCTCTAAAGGATATTGTTCTTGTGGAAAATGGCACAGGTATCACTCTCCTTGTTCTCATATAGTTGCTGCTTGTATGACATGTAACCTAGATTGGAAGCAATACATTGAACCATATCATACTCTACCAAAATTATATGAGATGTGGCAATATGAATTTTCCCCAATACCGCATCAATCATATTGGACATTTCCAATAGCAAATAATTGGGAGGGGTATGGAAAGCTCGTACCTAATGAGGATTGGAGGAAGAAAAAGAAGAAAAAGTACAACAAAGGTCAAAGTCAAAGAATTCGCACAGAAATGGATAACTCGCAGACTGGTAAAATTTGTGGAAAATGTGGACAACAAGGTCACACGAGACGCAGTGCACGTTGTCCTCAAAAATATCTTTAATGTAATATTTTTAATTTAATTTTAAGTTGTTAGTTTATTAAGTTGTAATATTTTCGGTTTAAATAAAAATGTTATGTCTATGTGTTTTAGTTTATTAAGTTGTTTAATTCAGCATATATATATAATTTAATAATAATGTATAATTTATAATTATAACTAAAACTTAGAAAATATAAAAAGTAGGTTAGTTTGGAAAGAGTTGAAAAAAGTAGGTCATTTTGGGAAGAATTGAACAAAGTAGGTTAGTTTGGAAAAGTGAACAGAAAATAAGGTTAAACAGGGAAATGCTTCCCCAATTTCTAAATCTGTCAAAAGTGGAGTACCTAGGAGACTGCCCTCGATCTGATCCGGAACAGATTTATACAAGTAAGACGTATAAAGACGAAAATTATGATTGAATTTGCATGTGATGAAGCATGTGCTTCATCTTATTTCTCGAAAATACTATCTTAATTTATATATGCTTATTAAACTAACTATGGAACAACGGAAAAAATTTAAAATAATGAGAATGGGTTCTTTGTCGGTAAGAGTAGGACTAATGTCATAATTTAAAATTATTTCATATTAAGATTCTGGAACCACTTTTTTCTCTATACATTATTATTAAATCAAATAAAGTAAGCACATCACTAATCACTGATTTAAGCATCATTACATTACAGGCTTGCCAGTTATCTACTAAGATTTCGATGTTACACCAACCTCCCCACTTGTTTATAGTAAAATTTCAACTCCATTATAGGTGTAATCGCATAAATCATGAAATTTCGTATGCCTGTTGAATCTATATTAATATATATATATATATATATATATATTACACCTATACTAATAATCTATAAATTAAAACATTTTTATCATTACACGTAAAACATGTACATAATGTGTAAATCAAAATCCTACTCTAAGTATTGCGAAGATTTTTCGATAGCGATACATATAACGTGACATATGTTTATTCTTCACAAGACACTTCTTAATATATAGGACAAAATTTTGTAATCTATAAACAACATTTAATATTTTTCCTATATTCACCACAGATTTATGTACAGTGTAAAGTCCCTTGTTATAAAAATTAATTAATTATATATATTCAACCTAAGTTTTCATTTTGTTTATGTTGGACTAAACTCGATACTTTCCAGAGGTTTTTCCTACCAACCAAAGCTACTTTCGTATGCTTTTTCCAATGAAATGCATGGACTTTTCTTTGCTTTGAACAATAGACATTAATCAAATGAAATTTTTCATTGAGCATATATTCTGCTATAGTTTTGTTGTCCTGGATGACCCATGCGTTTCAGTGAACAAATTATTATGCACCACACAAATGTTCATTTTCTTGTCTTTTTTGGGTTATCACTTCAAATATACGAATTTCGGTTAAAATAATGTATGCCATCTACGAAAGTTAACTCTTTAGTCTTTGGTACACTATTAATTTTTTTTAACCAAACTAAATTTTGACTAACCGAAACCTCTAAAAATAGTGTTTGATAGTTAAATTTTTGAAATAGCTATTTAGTCCTAAGACCTAAATTTAAGAAAAACTACTTCGAGAAGTTTTTTTTAAATAATTTATACATAAACTAATTGAAACAGTTATTTACCAAAAAGTTATATTCAAAATAATTAAATTCAATTAATTAGTTAAAACAACTTACTTAATCAATTAGTCAAAAATAACAAATCCAATCTCACTACATAACTGTAATTGTGTAATTGTTAAACAGAGCCATAGACTTCTTAATTTTTATATACCATGGACCATGGAGTGGTGTTTTTTTTTGGAATTTATCTTATAAATTAAAAATAATACACAACTATAAAAAAATTGTGATAAAAAGAAAATCAAATCCAGTATCCGAACAAAATGAATAAATTTCGGTCCGCATTTTTTTTAAAAGAATACTAGACCTAAAAATTTCTCAAAAGCTATCCTAATAATAATGTGTGAATCAAATACTATTTTTTCTTTTTCATAAATATAATTGTTACATTACACACTGATTATCGACAAAGTGAGTAAGAAAAAGGAATTAAAAAGTGAAAAAGGAATTGTTATATTGTGGTTTGCAGGTTATTGCGTGAGCCCGTAGGGTTTACACAGTGCGCACCCGAAGAGTAGCGGCTGCGGGTTACCTACGCTAAAAAAAGAATTAAAAGTCAACTCAGCTAAAGTATACAGACTCAAGTCTGCAATGTAGTGACACACTGTAATGACAGGCTGTACAAGTCTGTTTTATAGGTTGATTAATATATCTAGATATAGGCTTATTGTACAAGTAGTGTGAGAACATTCTCTCTTGTAATCTCTCTCTCTAAACTCTCCCTCTAAAATGTAATCTCTCTGAAATATAGATAAATTTTACAGTTAACTTTGTGACATGGTATCAGAGCATTACTAGATCCTTACGCATCTGTTTCTATTACAATTTTTTGTCTTCGTCAAACTTGATACACATCGATTTACTGACGATTCGATCTGTTTTTCATCTGAAGATCAAGTATTACTTGTTTCTTCATCGCCTCAACAAATTAATTGAGTTTTATGCATCATAAATCATACCCCGCTGTTGTTTCATCAAATCCAACGCAATTCATGATGAATCAGACTCAATCTACCACTATTGGAACTACTTTTAATACATTTGCGTCAACAACAACTACAATTGATGCTTATCATCCATATTACTTGTAAAGTTCTGATAATCCGGGTGCTGCACTGGTTACTGAGCCTTTAACTGCTCAAAATTACCTGCAATAGAGTCGATTTGTTAGATTAGCTCTCTCTGCAAAAATAAATTAGGAATGATTGACGGATCGGTAGTCAAACCTGTCGAGTTTGATCGTTTTTATGCTTTTTGGCACCGTTGTAATGATATGGTGTTGTCTTGGATGTTAAACTCAATTTCGAGTGATATAAGAGACAATGTTGTGTATTTTGGTACTGCACAAGAAATTTGGGATGATTTGTCAGTTAGATTCTCACAAGGAAATGTGCCACGGATATTTCAACTTAAAAGGGAACTAACAGCTCTTTTTCAAGGCTCAATGTCCATAACTGCTTACTTTACTAAAATGAGAACTCTTATGGATGAGTTGAATGCTCTGTCACTTATACCTAAATGCACATGTCCTCAAAGTAATTGTTCATGTGGTGTCACTGGTAAATTAGAGACATATGAGCAAATCAACAAATTGAGTCAATTCCTTATGGGACTCAATGATGTGTTCACTGGTATTAGAGGCCAACTGCTCATGATGAAGCCATTAACTACACTAAGTCAAGCATACTCACTGTTGTTACAAGAAGAAACTCAAAGAGCTACTTCAATTGGAGTCGTTACTGACAACATAGCAATGAACGTCGCGTTCTCTGGTCAAAGAAACATGCAATTCAATCCAAAGAAATATGATGACTCTTCAGCTGAGATTTGTGAATATTGTCACAATCCTGGTCACTCTCAGACCAAATGCTTCTTTCTCCATGGATATCCAGACTGGCACCGTCTTCATGGTAAACCCAAGCCCAAACTCAGAATTGGAGGAAGTTCTGTCAAAAAGGCAGCTCATGTTAATAGCTCATTGGATGTGCCAGTGAATGACAAACCCAGTGGCAGTGACATCTCTACTAAGAATATATTTTCTGATGCTCAGTATAAACATATTGCAAAGATGATTCAGAATAACGTAAAGAACATTGGCTCATCCTCTTGGAATTCAGGACACTTATCAGGTACAATTTGCAGTGTGTAATCTACTCATAATGCATATAGTGTGCAAACTAAATCTTCGTTAAATTGGATTATAGACTCGGGAGCTACTGATCATATAGTTTTCAATACATCTTATCTTCATAATGTTACACCTCTTACACCTGTTTTACACTTACCTAATGGTACTACAACTCTTATTACTCACATTGGTAATGTAGTGTCAGCTCCTCACTTAGTTCTTAATAAGGTTTTGTGTGTACCTTCCTTCCATTGCAATCTTTTATCTATTTCCAAACTGACTACTGATTCACCTGTATCTGTTTTATTTTCCAATCGAACCTGTTCTCTTCAGGACGCTTCTTTGAACCAGATGATAGAGATTGGTAAGGCAGATGTCGGTCTCTATACTCTCTCTTCTTCTTCCAGTCAAAGTCATCAATGTACCAAACCTCACATAAAATCATCTCCGGAGGCTCAAATTTGGCATACTAGACTTGGACATCATGCTACCATCATTCTTAATAAACTTTATGTTCTTCCCAATGTAAATTCTACTTCATTTGCTACTTGTGATGTATGTCTAAGAGCTAAACTTCAAAGATTACCTTTTCCTTCATCTAATAGTCACAATTATGCTCTATTTGATCGTATTCATTGTGAGATATGGGGACCTTACAAACATGTTACTCATGGAAAATATAATCAATTCCTTACAATTGTTAAAGAATATTCCAAGTGTACTTGGGTATATTTGATTTCTGATAAATCTCAAGTATCTTTACTGATTCAAAACTCTGTTGCACTCATTAAAAAAACTCAATTTAATTCCACTATCAAGACTGTGAGGTCTGATAATTGCACTGAATTTCTAAATCATAACTTACAGAATTTCCTTCATTCTCATGGCATTATACATCACACTTCATGTCCATATACACCCCAACAAAATGGGGCGGCTGAACGCAAACATAAGCACATTCTTAATATAGCAAGATCATTAATGCTTCATGCCTCTCTTCCCAAATAGTTATGGGGAGATTGCATCCTTACTGTTGTTCACCTTATTAATCTTTTACTTGTTCAACAACTTCAGTATAAGTGTCCTTATGAATTATTGTTCAAACAATCCTCTGATTACCAACAGTTAAAAGTTTTTGGATGCCTGTATTATATTGCTGATATAACTGGTCCTTGTGACAAGTTCAATCCCAGAGGTCTCAAATGTATCTTACTTGGCTATCCTTGTGGTAAAAAAGGTTACAGAGTTATGCATCTAGATACTAAAAAATGTTACAATTCCAGGAATGTTGTATTTATTGAAAATATTTTCCCATTTAACCATTCAATCGTCCACTGATCACTCTTTATTTCCCTCAGGGAATTATGAGTTGTCTGATTCTCCTTTATTCATTCAAATTGTTAATAATGACAATGTAAATTCTATACCCGAGTCTTCACTTTCCCTCTCAGTTGATGAACCAGTCTCAATTAACTGTCCTGTTGAACCTTCTCAATTACAAGTTATTTCCATTAGGCCATCTATAACTAAAGTTGTTCCACTTAAGTATAAGAATTATACTGGTTTACCCTATATTCTAGCTTCTTCCAGCAACACTGACAATTCTACTACTCATATGTGTAGCCATCCTCTCGAACAATACATTTTCTATCATATTTTCTCCTCTCCATACACTTAAGTTTCTTGCCAATATCACCAACACTCATGTTCCTTACACTTACAAACAAGCAGCTGTTCATAAATATTGGAATAAGGCTATGCTTACTGAGATTGCTGCTTTAAAATCAAATCAAACATGGGACATTGTTCCCCGACCTACAAACAAGAATATTGTAGACGGTAAATAGATTTTTAAGATTAAATACACTCCCGCTGGAAATGTTGACAAGTACAAAGCTCGTCTTGTCGCCAAGGGCTTTACCCAGACTATTGGTGTGGACTATTTTGAGACATACGCCTTAGTTGCCAAAATGACCATTGTTCGAGTTATTATGGCGCTTGCTGCAAAATTCAATTGGCATCTCCACCAAATGGATGTCAATAATGCGTTTTTACATGGGTTTTTAACTGAAGAAATCTATGTGAAGCTCTCATCTGGGTTTCAGTATTTGACTGCAACGTCTCGTTCTTTTTCCCATGTTGTCGAGTTTGTCTGCAAATTTAAGAAATCCATTTATGGTCTTAAGCAGGCTCCTCGAGTCTGAAATGATAAATTGGTTAATGTTTTGCTTCAGTTTGGTTGTACTCAACTCTCCTGTGATCACAGTCTCTTTACATTTAAAGAACAAGATGCTTTTGTGGTGAGTATTGTGTATGTTGACGATATAATGCTAACTGAGAATTCTCCTCATCTAATTACTCGAGTGAAGACATTCTTACACTGTTAGATATATTTGATAATGTCATGGCTAATATGTTTTATGTTTAGATTTCAGATCTTATTTGAACAGAACAAATCAGTACTTAACTGATCAGTACTTTTACTGGACGACAGAACTTAAGGGATATCAGTACTTATGTCATCAGTAGATAGATATCAGAACTTAAGTGCTGAAGGACGATCAGATAAGGACAGTAGCTGATTAAAGTTAAGAAGATCAAGATAAACATAAGAAGAGATATGCATGAAGAAGGAATTCCGTGAAGAATGGAATACTTGGAATAGAAGATATCTGATTGATATATTTTAGGAAGCAGAATTATATTCCATATCAATTAGCGATTATCTTGTAACTGTGTAGTATATAAACACAGACATAGGGTTTACACTATAAGTGTTATCATTATCGAGAATATTATTTACTATAACCCTAGCAGCTCTCGTGATATTTTGTTCATCACTGAGAGATAACAGTTCCAGATTGTAACAGAGTTTATTGGTTAAATAAAGTTTGTTTTCTGTTACATAAGTTCTTGAAGTTTGATTTGATTGTAATAAACACTGTATTCACCCCCTCTACAGTGAAAGTGTGACCTAACAAGTGGTATCAGAGCCTTCTGTTAACACACATACAGTTAAAGATCCAAACACAATCATGTCTGACACAGAAACTCCAACTAAGCCTACCAAAACTGAGGAATCATCAAAGACATCAACTCAGAGTCGATATGAGACTATCAGAGTTCCCATATTGAGACCATCTGAATATCCCATATGGAAGGTAAGGATGACCATGTTTCTGGAAGCAACAGATCCAGAATACCTTGATAGAATCAAGGAAGGGCCTCACAAACCTACCAAGCTCGCTGTTGTAGTTGCAGGTGAAGCAGCAATGACCGTACCAAAGGAAAAGAGTGATTACACTGCTGAAGATATAGCATCTATTGCTAAGGATGCCAAGGTACGACACTTATTGCATAGTGCCATTGATAATGTAATGTCAAACAGGGTAATCAACTGCAAGACTGCTAAGGAGATATGGGATGCACTGGAGACAAGGTGTCAAGGAACTGAAACAGTTAAGAAGAACATGAAGACAATACTCACTCAAGAGTATGAACACTTTGACTCTAGGACTAATGAGTCATTGACTGATGTATATGATAGATTTGTCAAACTCTTGAATGACTTGTCATTAGTAAATAAGGAGTATGATCTTGAAGATACAAACCTTAAATTCCTGTTAGCTCTTCCTGAATGTTGGGATTTGAAGGCAACAACAATAAGAGACAACTACAATCTTGATGAAACAACTCTTGATGAAATCTATGGAATGCTCAAGACTCATGAACTTGAGATGGAACAAAGAAGCAAGAGGAAAGGAGGAAAGTCAAGGACAGTTGCTCTCAAGGCTGAAGAGGAATCCCCCAAACCACCTTCCTCAAAGAAAGACAAGGGTAAAGCTCTTATCATAAAGTCTGATACTGAGTCATCAAGTTCTGAGAGTGATGATGACTCAGATTCTGAAAGCTTGCCTGAAACTGATGCTGATGAGGAGATGATGAAGTTGTGTGCTCTTATGGTGAAAGGAATCACAAAAATTGCATACAGGAAGTTCAGGAAGGGAAAGAAGTTTTCCAGGAAAGGCATAAGTTCTGATAAGAAGAATTTCAGAAGATCTGCAGGAAGAGGAGGAAAGTCTGACAGAGGAGATTACGCTAATGTTAAATGTTATAATTGTGGTGAGAAAGGCCACATATCTCCTGATTGCAAGAAGACCAAGAATGACAAAGGCAAAGCTCTTGTCACAAAGCAGAAAAGCTGGACAGACACCTCAGACTCTGAAAGTGAGGAGAACTATGCATTGATGGCAAATGCTGATAAATCAAGTTCTGAGAGCAGTTCTGAAGCTGCTGAAACAAAGGTACCTCAGACTACTTATGCTTTTCATACTGATGATATTAATGAGTTGAGAAGATATCTTAAAACCATGTTTGTTAGTTATAGAGATCAAACTTTAACATGTGAAAGATTAACTTCTGAAAATCTTGCTTTTAGGAAAAGAAATGATTTCTTAGAAAAAGAGTTAGTCATGTTCCATCAAACTCAGCAGGATAGAGATGATGCTTTTTATGTTAGGGATTAAGTGCTAAAAATGAATGAATCTCTAAAAACTG
Organism: Apium graveolens; assembly: GCF_009905375.1. Lineage (NCBI taxonomy): Eukaryota > Viridiplantae > Streptophyta > Magnoliopsida > Apiales > Apiaceae > Apium > Apium graveolens. The sequence goes on from NC_133651.1 coordinate 37,712,271, forward strand.
AGTTAGAAAAGGAGAGAGAAATTATCAGAACTTGGACTAACTCTGGCAAAACAACTCAAAATTTGCTAAGCAGTGGAAACTGGAAAGAGGGCTTAGGCTATGGAGAAAATAAAAATGAAAAAGGAACTGTAGAAATTAAGCCTGTTGATAAGCAAAAGCCGAAGTTAAAACCTGTTAAGTTTGTAACTGAAAAATCTGAAAATGAGAAATCAGAAGTTAAAAAGGAATTAACTTCTGACAAACTAAAACAGGAAAAGACAGCTGAAGTTAACATAGGCTTAATGACAAAGAAGCAGCTTAAGCATAAGCTGAAAGATGTTAAGAATGCAAACAAGGTAAAATCACCTAGGAAAAACAGGAATGGAAAGGAAGGTGTGAATAAAATCAATAATTATAAATCTGTTCCTGATGCTCCTAGGAAAGCGTGTCATAACTGTGGAAGTTCTAACCATCTGGCTTCTTTTTGCAGGAAGAATAAGAATATTAACTCCTTATCTATAAAATCAGGAGTTAAGAGTCAGTCTGTTAGATACAAACCACAAGATCCTTGTTTTCATTGTGGTAGTTTATGGCATTCCATTTATACTTGTAAGGAATATCATAGTTTGTACTATGATTATTATCAAATAAAACCTTCTTTAAAGAAAGTTTCTGTTGTTCCTTCTAGTGTAAGTTCTGATTCAAAGTCTGGTAGTATAAGTTCTGATAAGAAAACTGTTAACATAAAATCTGATGCTAAATCCGCTGCAAATGTTAACAAACCTAAAAAGGCCAAAGGATCCAAGCAAGTCTGGGTCCTTAAAACTAATAATTAGTGGTCTTTTTGATTGCAGGGCAACAGGAAAAATATTTTAGTTCTGGACAGTGGATGTTCAGGACATATGACTGGAAATAAGGCCCTGCTATCAGACTTTGTGGAGAAAGCTGGCCCAAGTGTTTCTTATGGAGATGGCAACATTGGAAAAACTTTGGGATATGGCAATATCAATCTTGGGAATGTCATCATTAAAGATGTAGCTCTGGTCTCAGGACTTAAACACAACTTACTGAGTATAAGTCAAATCTGTGACAGAGGTTATCATGTTGATTTCTTTGCAGAACATTGTGAAATAGTTAGTAAATCCAAAGAAAAAATTGTTCTGAAGGGATTCAGGCGTGGTAACATTTATGAAGCTAAGCTTTCAACAAGTTCTGATGGTTCTGCAATCTGTTTAGTAAGTAGAGCCTCAACTGAAGAAAGCTGGAATTGGCACAAGAAACTCTCTCATTTAAACTTCAACAAGATAAATGAACTGATCAAGAAAGATCTTGTGAGAGGACTGCCAAAATCAGTGTTTGTTCCTGATGGTCTTTGTGACTCATGTCAGAAGGCTAAACAAAGAAAATCTTCGTTCAAGAGCAAGACTGAATCATCAATTCTTGAGCCTTATTATCTGCTTCATGTTGATCTATTTGGTCCAGTGAATGTCATGTCTATTGCAAAGAAGAAATATGCGTTGGTCATAGTAGATGAGTTCACCAGATACACATGGGTGTATTTCTTACACACAAAAAGTGAAACTGCATCTATCCTGATTGATCATGTCAAACATCTGGATAAATTGATCAAAGATTCTGTGAAAATTTTGAGGAGTGATAATGGCACTGAATTCAAGAATCTGATAATGGAAGAGTTCTGCAAAAATCATGGAATAAAGCAGGAATTTTCTGCTCCTGGAACTCCACAGCAAAATGGAGTTGTTGAAAGGAAGAATAGAACTCTCATTGAAGCTGCACGAACAATGCTTGAAGAAGCAAAGCTTCCAACCTATTTCTGGGCTGAAGCTGTGCAGACTGCTTGTTTTACTCAAAATGCAACACTCATTAACAAGCATGGAAAAACACCATATGAGATGGTGAAGAACAAGAAGCCAAATCTCAAATACTTTCATGTATTTGGATGTAAGTGTTTTGTTCTCAAGACTCATCCTGAACAGCTATCCAAGTTTGATCTAAAAGCTGATGAGGGAATCTTTGTGGGATATCCACTTTCTACAAAAGCCTTCAGAGTCTATATTTTGAGAACAAAAGTGGTCATGGAATCTATCAATGTCTCTTTTGATGACAAGAAGATCACTGGACTTGAAGATTGCATTGATCATGATCAGCTGAGATTTGAAAATGAAGATTCATATTCTGATACCTCAAGTCCTGACAGTCTAAGTCCTGATACTGTAAATTCTGATGGATTAAACTCTGATGTTATTGAAACTGTGGTGACTACGTCAAAGGAAGATGCACCAATGCAGGGGGAGCATACTCAAGATATTATCACATCTCAAGAAGCATCAGAACATACATCTGGCTCTTCAAATTCTGATTCGTCAAGTTCTGATAAGCCAAGTACTGACAGTACTGAAAATCTAAATACTGAAGGATCCAACTCAGAGAGCATAGTTTCAGGGGGAGCATCAGAAAATGAAACCGAAGACAGCATGAATCATGGGGGAGCATCCAGTTCTAGAGAAAATCTTCCATCTGCAAGGAAGTGGACAAAATCACATACACCTGATTTGATAATTGGAAATCCTGAGGCAGGTGTCAGAACTAGAACAGGTACTTCGAATGAATGTCTTTACAATTCTTTTCTCTCTCAGTCTGAGCCAAAGAAAGTGGAAGAAGCTCTTCAAGATGCTGATTGGGTGCAAGCAATGCAGGAAGAGTTGAATGAATTTGAAAGAAACAAAGTCTGGACCTTAGTGCCAAGACCTAAGAACAGATCGGTTGTTGGTACAAAGTGGGTATTCAGAAACAAAACTGACAGTGATGGCATAATTGTAAGGAACAAGGCAAGGCTGGTTGCAAAAGGATATTCTCAACAGGAGGGAATTGACTATGATGAAACATTTGCGCCAGTTGCTAGGTTAGAAGCCATAAGGATATTCATGGCTTATGCTGCTCACAAAAAGTTTACTGTCTTTTGGAAGAGGAAGTATATGTTGAACAACCTCCAGGCTTTGTAGATTCCAAACATCCAGATTATGTCTACAGGCTTGATAAAGCACTTTATGGACTTAAGCAAGCTCCTAGAGCATGGTATGAGACTTTAGCTCAGTTTCTTCTGGAAAGTGGATTCAACAGAGGAACTATTGACAAAACACTGTTCTATCTCAACCATGGCAAGGACTTACTTTTGATCCAGATTTATGTTGATGATATTATTTTTGGGTCTCCAAATGATAAACTTTGCAAAAAGTTTGCCAAACTAATGCAGTCAAGATATCAGATGAGTATGATGGGAGAACTCAGTTATTTTCTGGGCCTTCAAGTCAAGCAGAGTGAAGAAGGAACTTTTATTTGTCAATCTAAGTACACCAGAAACTTGCTGAAGAAATTTGGAATGCAAGACTGTTCAAGTGCATCCACTCCCATGGCCACTGCAACAAAACTGGATAAGGATACTGGTAATTCAGTAGATATTACTGATTACAGAGGTTGCAAAATTGACAGGAAAAGCACAAGTGGTAGCTGCCAATTTCTTGGAGGCAGGTTGGTTTCTTGGTATAGCAAGAAACAAAAGTCAATTTCCACATCAACTGCAGAAGCAGAGTATATTGCTGCAGGAAGCTGCTGTGCACAGATTCTCTGGATGAAGAATCAGTTACTGGATTATGGGTTAACATATTTCAAAATCCCTATTTACTGTGATAATCAAAGTGCTATTGCTATGACAGGTAATCCAGTTCAACACTCTATGACAAAGCACATCAGCATCAGGTACCATTTCATCAGGGAACATGTGGATGAAGGTACAGTGGAATTGCATTTTGTTCCCACAGATCAACAAGTAGCAGATATCTTCACAAAACCACTGTGTGAAGCTACCTTTTCAAAATTGGTAAATGAACTTGGAATGATTTCAGGTTCTTTCTCTAAATCTGCTTAAACTTGTTCTATGTTATCAGACTTTATGATCAGTATTTACAGAATTAATCTCTTTGTATATTCTGTGCATTAATTGATAAATGTCTTTAAGTACTGACTGTTGTCTGATATATGTTTCTAAACTCTGATAAGTGATATGTCTGTTTCAGTAACTATTCAATCCTATGAGGATAATTGTGCTAGATACTGACCTACTAGTCTTCAATAAACAAATGATCCCATGAAAGAAGTAATTATTTCTGTGGAAATCTTATGACACAAGCAAATTCTGATACTTGAGCTTAGTTTAGTTTACTTTATTCATCTTACTACTAAGTCCCAAATTAGAATAATGCTACTCATCTGTTTAAGTTCTGATTCTAGTAAAACTGCTGAATGTACTAAGTGCTGATAAACCTCACTTATCAAAAGAAGAAGAACAAGAATCAAAGAATAATATCAGGTACTCCTTTGAGATCTAGAGTAAAAATGTGAATGGGACGACCCAAGTGCATTGCTGGTATTAAGTAAATATGCATTAGAAAAGCAAAATATTTTCTTGGTGACTTTTCACACTCTATGATTACTGGAGAAATACTCTGATAATAGCATAAATTCTGATAAGCAGTCGTGACTCACTTACACTGAGAAGCAACTGTAAAAGAGAATTTTAAAGATGCATAAAATTAGCACAAAACCAGTTGAGGTGGACTCATGCATGAACTCATTTATCAGTAGGTTTCAGGATAATGACAGCTCTTTAGCAAAATTTTAATTATGACTTATTTCTAAGATGTACTGAAGTAGATCAGACTTTACTCTTTATTAGTTATTTAGCTTAATGCACACACACATCACTCCATATGAATGATGAAATTTCTGTGGTGGTCTATGTTATTTTAGATAAACAGTCATTGTGTCATTTTTGCACAAATTCTGAGGACACGTTCTAGTTATATGGTCTGATGATTAAGTCCTGAAGACTATACCTCAGAACTTGTATGAAAACTTACTAGATAGATATTCCTTGTTCGAGTTAAGATATTATGTTCTGATGACTGTTAAGTTCTGGTATAGGTCTAAGTTCTGATTTTTCAGTCTAACCCTTTACTTGACTTATCTGTGAGTAAAATTTGGTAACAGTCTCAGATTAATTTCGAAATGTTGAAGTGGAAGATTAATAGTCTATGGTTAAAACATAATGGCACTCGTCCTTGAACAGTTCACTCTTGTTACATGTGCACATTCTCTTTCCAATGACTGTTATTCTTTTTCAAAGTCTAGGGAGACGAGGTAGAATTAATTCTACCTGTCAGCATTAAATATCTTTGCGTCTCTAGGCATTCTCTTGCCTATATACACAGCCACTTCACATTAGTCTTCTCATCACACTTGTATCACAAATTCAGTCTTGTTTTTCATTTACTATCACAAATGGCTGAATTTGGCTGGTTCTACAATTACGGTGATGAGACTGTGCATGTCTTTTTGAATGGAATTCCAACTCCCTACCCTATCACCAACATCCCTCACAATCTCTGGATTCAATTTCCAGAGGTTATCAAACGTGATCTGGTGGCCGTTCGAAGAGACCTTCACTTTCGTCGTATCCGTCAGCAAGAGCGAATCATTCGACTCGCTATCTTGTTTGTCGAAGATAGGAAGAGGAAGATGACTTAATCTCGTCTTCTTCCTGTTCTTCTTCATCCTCAGCTTTGTCAGGCTTCTTAGCTAGGACTAAAGCTGTTGACGTTAGGATTAGAAGCTTAGGGAAAATCTTGTATTGATGTAATTTCTATTTCATATATGTATTGACTTGATATATTAATGAAAACTGTTTTTACTTCAAGATTTTGTCTCTGAGTTATTTTATCTTGTGTTGTTAAATCCTGCTTGATATTCTGATGACCATTTAAATTTTGTCTTTATTTAAGTTCTGATTCTTTGTCAGCACTTATTCATCGAAATTATCTCGGTCATTTTTCACATGATTCTTTTTCAGAATATTAATGTTGCAGTGAAAAATAATTCAATCAGTGCTAACGGTTTCAATTTTGAATTAAAACTGTGTCTCTTGATAACTGAAATGGTTTTTCCTTGAAACAAGGCAACTGGGTAAGTAATCATTCCTGTTTTCTCGAGCCCAGTAACTATCCGTTATTACTGCATGTCTGACAGGTGTCCAACGGTAACATTTTTTTTCAGAGTATAAGAACAACAGAGAGACGATTTCTTTAATCTTTTATTTTCTTTATACTTTATCTCTCTTCTTACTTTTACTCTCTTTCTCATTCTTTCTCACGTTGGTTTCTCATACAGACATTATCTCAAACACCTAACAGGCATACTTGAATTTCAATATTTTTTTTCACATGGCACCAAAGGATTTAATCATTGATGGAGCAAAGTTTGTTCCAAACAACTATGCTGCAATTCTTGATCATGCTGAAGCTTTATCTGAATTGCATTTTGTGCAAGATCTTCTTGCACATAGTGAGGTTGGGTATGCCTTAACTCAGCCTGAATTATTTTCAAGTCAACAAGTTCTGCGGTTCCAAACAACAAGTCAACAAGGCTTTTGGCAACAAGTGTTCAAATTTTAATGCCATCCCAATTCTGAGTCAGCACATCGGGTATGCTATTATCCATCAAACTCATTTTGATTTTGCAACTGGAATAATTGGTTTTATTGGGGATAGGATGACAGAGGATCGAGATGTTGTTTATTTTGCTAGATTCTGTCAACTTATTTATACGTATTGTACTGCTGAACCCCAGTTAGTCAGCACTCAAACCCCACCTTTTAAGGTTGCAAAAAGGTACTTTAACGACCTGATAAATGCTGACACAAAGAAATCAATGGTGAGACAATTACAAATTCCTCAGTCTGTGAAACAGATTCTGGTAAATGCTGATCCTGCTAGTTACAAATCTGTTTACTCAAATGTTCAACCAACTCACCATAACCAAAATCCATCAACCTCAGTTCCTACCTCTCATTCTACTCAACCTACCCTCAGAACTTATCTCAAATCCTATCTCTCCACTTCACAGACTGCTCAACCTTCTTCTTCAGCACCTACTGTGAAGCCTACATCCTCTAAGCCAAAGAGAACAAAGACTGTTCCTCAAACATCTCAGAAGCAGAGGAGAATTACTTTGATAGATGAATCAGATTCTGAGGATCAGATTCCCTCTTCAGAACCTGTGGTAAATGAAGCTGAGAAGGCAACTTCTCAGAAGGATTCTGCAATTGGGGGTTCTAGGCTTCTCAAGAGGCTTAGACGTATGACGGTTCCTGAAACTTACAAGGAATCCAAATCAACAAGGAAGTACAAGAAACAGAGGGCACAGAGGCCAGTTTCAGATGATGAGGAGGAAGCAGCTAAAGAAGGGGATCAGGAATCTCTGATCTCACAAGACAAGGAATTTGCTCCAGTCACTTCTTCTCCATCAACTCCATCTCAGTAACCTGTATCTGACAAGGCTAATTCACCTTCTATGTCTCTTGTTGATCCAGGCACAAGTGCTGAAATTGATATTCAGAACCTGGTTGTGCCTGAAATACTTTTCTTAGAAGCTCCAACAGCAAATAATCCTTCCACAACACCTGTTACTGATGCTGTTCAAACTCCTGAGTTATCACTAACACCTTCTCTGCATCAAGATGCTGATGATCAGATTTTAGGTGAGCATCAGGATATGGCTGTTGATCAGAACTTAGTATCAGATCAGCAATTAGAGGATGTTGAAGCCTCCATTGCTACTCACACAGTTGTCTTATCAGAAGATACTGATTCTCTAAGTTCTGATGCTGCAAATGTTGGAGATACTGGTGAAGCTGCTACAACTGTAGATGCTGATGAAGCAGGTCCTTCAGGACATACTCCTCCACTGACTCTTCCTAAGTCTGAACTGGTAAAGGAGTTTGTTATCAGGGATGCACCAGTACCTTGGAGTGAAACTCCTGCAGGTCAGTAGTGGACTAAGGAATGGAACTCAGTTTCATGTGTTCCAAATGCTTTACATCTTGCTGAGCACTTGACTAAAGCTGATGACATGTTACATTCTGATGATTTTAAAACCCAGCTTAGAGTCACTGCATTGAGTACTAAACATCTACAAGGTCTTCATTCCAACACTCATGCAGAGCTACACAAGATTCAGGAGAACTTTATCAAACAGGAACAAGTTTGGAAAATTGATAAGAAAAAGTTCTTCCAACCTACCATTGACAGGGTTGCTTATATTGAGAAAACTCAAGAGAAGCAACAAGCTCAGATTGATCAAATTCTGACAAATCAAGCTTCTCAGCAATCGCAACTTACTGAAATCCAGACCTCAGTGGAACTACTTATCTCTCTTTTATTACCTGCTGATGCCAAAAAGGGGGAGAAGGTAATTAAGTCCAAATGCAAAACCAACAAGTCACTGCAAGGAAAGGATGATGGAAAAGATGACCAAGGAAACTCTGGAATGGGTAGTGGTCATAGTCAAGGTAGAAGGTTTACATCAAGACAAGCTAGTCACAGAACAAGTTCTGATACTGGGAAAAGAATAAGTTCTGCTGCTGGTAAAAGGATAAGTTCTGATGAACTTCTAGATCTTGATGAGGAAATGTCAAGACAGTTATTTCTTCAAGAAAATCCAGGGATGGACTTGGAAAGTTTAAAGGAAGAAGAAGCCAAACTTAAATCAGAGAAAGTCACATCTAAATCTGAAGCTTCTGGTAAAAAGTTACTTCCAAAACCTAAAGGCATTGTGATCAAAGAAAGGATACATACTGAAGAAACTTTGGCTAGATCACAACCACAGATAGATCCAAGATCCAAGGGTAAAGAAAAGGTTGGTGAACCTATCAAGCCTTATGTACCTCCTGAGGAAGAAGAAATTACTGATGGAAAAGATAATCTTGCTCTGACTTCAAGAAAAGTTCTTAAAACAACCTCTGACATGGCTCAAGTTGTTCAGAGTCAAGAAATTGTAAGTTCTGATATTCAGAAGAAGCAAGTAACCTCTGACAGTGCTCAAGTTAACTTGATATCAGAAAATAAATCTAAAACACTCCTACCAGGATTCACTAAAGCAAAACAGACTCAATCTTTGAAGACTACTCCAAGTGGTTTTGAAGCAAGAGTAGTTACTGGAAAGGAAGCTAGAGATAAAACTGGATTGGGAAGTGCTGATGAAAGAAGAGTACACAACACTACCAATGATCCAACTTCCTTGAGTGAACCAGGTATTGGAGCAACTCCTGAGAGATTGAATCAACTAGAATCTGTACAGATGGTTTACCATACCTACTTGAAAGAATACATCATGTTGTATTTCATGACAGATGGTAGGGTTTATCATATAAGACAAAATGCCATTCCTTTGAAGTATTTTGAAGAATTGGAGCATGTACTTTTCTTACTTCAAGTGGATGACAGAATAACAGAGACTGCTACAAACTACTTAAAGGAATAGATTCAGAGACAGAAAAGGCTTTATTCTGTTAAGTCTGACAGCAGATATGTTCCAAAGTACAGAAGTCACAATGGTGATATTGTTGATATGAAGCCTAATACTGCACAGATCAGAACATATCTTGGTATTAAGGGGCTTGAATTCAATCTAGAGTCTAACAAAGCTTATGTCATAAGACTAGATCGGGAGTTGAGAAAAGCAAAGATTAATGATCTCAGAGCTGCAATATTTCAAACTGGTGAAGATACTGCAGAGCTTAAAGATGTCAAACGGAGAATGATTGATGAACTCAGATATGCTGAGAAATGTTTGTTGAAGAATTATCTCAGAACAACTCCTGACATCAGAGAGATCAGAAAATGATGAAGCCAAGTCAAAGATCTACAACTACTTAAAATTCTGATGTGTATACAGACCAAAGTTGTTATCAGAAGTTAAATTGGTAAAAGCTTTAAGGACTGTAAGTTGTAGTTATCTTGTCTATTTCTCATGCATTTGTACTTAATGTTTTTGACATCATCAAATATCTGTTAAACTTGTATATTTTGTTAATTTACAAGTTGGGGGAGATTGTTAGATATATTTGATAATGTCATGGCTAATATGTTTTATGTTTAGATTTCAGATCTTATTTGAACAGAACAAATCAGTACTTAACTGATCAGTACTTTTACTGGACGACAGAACTTAAGGGATATCAGTACTTATGTCATCAGTAGATAGATATCAGAACTTAAGTGCTGAAGGACGATCAGATAAGGACAATAGCTGATTAAAGTTAAGAAGATCAAGATAAACATAAGAAGAGATATGCATGAAGAAGGAATTCCGTGAAGAATGGAATACTTGGAATAGAAGATATCTGATTGATATATTTTAGGAAGCAGAATTATATTCCATATCAATTAGCGATTATCTTGTAACTGTGTAGTATATAAACACAGACATAGGGTTTACACTATAAGTGTTATCATTATCGAGAATATTATTTACTATAACCCTAGCAGCTCTCGTGATATTTTGTTCATCACTGAGAGATAACAGTTCCAGATTGTAACAGAGTTTATTGGTTAAATAAAGTTTGTTTTCTGTTACATAAGTTCTTGAAGTTTGATTTGATTGTAATAAACACTGTATTCACCCCCTCTACAGTGAAAGTGTGACCTAACATACACTCTCAGTTTAAAATCAAGGACCTTGGTCCTATGAGGTATTTTCTTGGACTCGAAATAGCTCGTTCTACTTCGGGCATTTTTTGTTAACCAGAGGAAATATGCTCTTGACATCTTAGCTGACACAGGTTTCTCTGTTGTCAAGCCGTCTGCTGTTCCAATGGAGCAAAAACACAAAATCATTGATAATAAATCCCCTCTTCTTCTTGACCCTGAGGTTACTACCTATCGACGCTTAGTTGGTCGTCTTTTATATTTGACCATCACTCGGTATGATTTATCTTATGGTCTTCAAGTGTTGTCTCAGTTTATTTCTTGTCCCCGTAATGATCACTTGCTTGCAGCTTTCAAAATGGTCAAGTATATTAAGGGTTCTCCTGGCCAAGGCTTGTTTTTTGTTGCTGATTCCTCTCTACAACTTCAAGCATTCTCTGATTCTGATCGGGGGGTTGTCCTGAATCCCGTCTTTCTCTTACTGGTTATTGTGTTCTTCTGGGCAAGTCCTTCATTTCCCGAAAATGTAAGAAGCAATAATCTGTTTTACGCTCTTCTGTCGAAGCTGAATACCGCTCTATGGCCGACACTTGCTGTGAGGTGACTTGGCTAGTTCAGTTGTTGCAATCTCTTTATTCTCCTAGTCCTCTACCAATTCCTTTTTACTGTGATAACAATTCTGTTATCCACATTGCAACTAATCCTGTGTTTCATGAACGTACGAAACACATTGAGATTGATTGTCACCTGGTTCGTGACAAGGTCAAGGATGGTCTTATCTCTCCTTCTCATGTTCGTACTCATCTCCAGCCTACTGATATATTTACAAAAACTTTGCCATCTTATCAGCTGTCTTTACTTCAGTCCAAGTTAGGTGTTGCAAATCTCTTTACCCCTTCTAACTTGAGAGGAGATGCTACATTAATCAGTGATAATCAACAAAGTGAGAAAGAAAAAAGGAATTAAAAATCAACTCAACTGAAGTATACAGACTCAAGTCTGTAATGTGGTGACAGGCTATAATGACAGGCTGTACAAGTCTGTCACATTTGTGTTTCATTGGCGGATTAATATATCTAGATATAGGTTTATTGTACAAGTAGTGTGAAAACATTCTCTCTTGTAATCCCTCTCTCTAAACCCTCCCTCTGAAATGTAATCTCTCTGAAATATAGATCAGTTTTACAGTTAACTTTGTGACAAAAATGGATCATGTGTATATTAAAATGAGCATCGTCATCCCTGAGTAAAAACATGTTATATAGTTAGAAAATATGTTTTGTAGTGTAGTGGGTTGATATTGAGATTTTAGATAACCTTCCGAAAGTCCTAGTTCATTTAAGATAAATACTTAGGATTTAAGTAGGAATCATGTTGGTCAAATGATGTTCACGAGGATTAGTTGAACATGTAGTACATGCTTCGAGTTATTATCCAAATACGTATAAAGTGGCGTAAAATGACTCGAACATAAGAAATGTTTTTGAGATTCATTTTAAGGTCTTAACATTAATGTTATATATTATATATTAAGTTTGTAGTATATTTTGACAATTTCACAAATTTATATGTGACACACAATCAAAATTTGGGGTCAGTGAAGTGTGATAACATGAACCACAAAAATAAATAATGTGCACCGGAATGTAACACAACCTAACGTGCGAGGTCTCTTTCTACTTATATTTTATGAACACATATAAATTTCTCACATTTCCACATCTCCCTTCATCTCTCCCACTCTAAAAATGTCCATCTTCACTACCTAAGAAAAGAAACACTTATTCATCTTCAATGAAGTCACATGCTATTCATACAAATCACTCGAACAAAATCTCGAAAATCATCCCTTTTCTTGGCATAACCCTACTTCTTTTCACCATAATCCCATTCTACTACCCTTTTCAAAAATCCACCATTGTTAAATCCACATTGCCAGAATCCTCTGATACTCCGGTGACAATTATCGAGCATTCGGACGTAAATTTAATCGAGATTAACGAGCATGAAGATTGCGATTTATTTACCGGAGAATGGGTGCCGAACCCTGAGGCGCCATACTACACGAATAGGACGTGTTGGGCTATTCATGAACATCAGAATTGTGTGAAATATGGAAGGCCTGATTTGGATTTCATGAAGTGGAGGTGGAAGCCTGATGGCTGTGAGCTTCCTTTGTTTAATCCTTATCAGTTTCTTGAACTTGTTAGAGATAAATCTTTGGCTTTTGTTGGTGATTCTATTGGAAGAAATCAAATGCAATCTTTGATCTGCATGTTATCACGGGTACGTCTTTCGTTCTACCAACAGTTTTAGCGTGAAAACACCTGAGATTTTTTTTTTTTTTTATTGTGTATAATTTTTCAAAAAATTTAGTAGGACTATAGAATAATTGTTCTTGATGTTCTCCGTTCTCTCCCGAGCTCGACCTTAATTGTATAGTATATGTGTTGTGTCCGAGATTTCGGAGGAAGATTTTGTAGGATACGAGAATTAATGTAAGGGAGATGATTCAGAACATATAATTTTTATGATATGTTATAACAATAGTTTATCCTTGACCTGACCCATATATTGTAATCATATTAGGCTAACACCACTTGCACTTAGATAGTTACACCACCGATGATAAAGTCGGGGATGTAGTTGAAGACTTAAGGGGAAATTAGGTAAATTTAGACAATGACATTGGTTACGAATTTCCATAGTTATTATAAGAATGAGGAAAAAAGCAGTACACATATTTCAGTGCTAAACGAACATATGCACGTGAATACTTGGATGCGTCAATAGTTGGCTAATTTTGAAAACGAGGCTCTCCTTAAAATATTCTTGAATGTAAAGTAGCAGTGGTGGTGCCGCTATTCGGTGACCTGCGTCTAGCACCTGTGACACTGAACGATTCAAAATTTTCGAGTTGGTTTATATATTAGTACGTATATTGTGCAGTAGATAAATACATTATTGTCTCGAATACTATTTTTAACTAAGGTCACCTAAATTTCAAAGCTTGTTGTGTTTGTACGTGACAATCACAAATCTCGACCGTTTTAGATCTGAGCCACTTTACAGGACTAAAATCTGAGCAATATTTTAAAGTTAGTGAGTGCCATTGAGCTACAGAAACAGGTCCGTGTTATGTTACTACTGTTTTGGGCAATCCTATCTAGGTAACTAAGTTTTGGTTCTTCAATCATCTACATGTAGTCATTTCTTTAACGATGAATGCCACATAAGTTTTTCTTAAAGAGTCCGGTCGCGGGCAAGATCAAAGTTTTTGTGATACCTGTATAGTGCGTTTTGGTGTGCATACGAGAACCCATTTTAATATGTGGCGCGAATCGAGACATCGCTTGCACTTGATCATTTTCCTTTATTTTTAATCTCTTCATCTTCATTCATGATCTATTCATACCATTCTTTTCTATTAAACAAGATCTTACGAATTAGAAACTTAGCAAAAAGTGAAATATTCTGCACGGACTAATTTCTTGAAAGAAAGGTGTATGAAATTTAGATTATAACTTCTGAATACAGTAAAATAAATGTCAAAATGTGTTAAACATGAAAACAGGGGCACAATACTGCAATATATGGATCTATTTGTGAATGTACAAGAAATAGTGGGGTGTCTGGGACTCATATGTACACATATGAGTGGGTTGGAACCTGGAACTTTGGTTATATTATTTAAAAAAATAAAAAAACTAGAAATAATTGATGATAGATAGGTCCTTCATTATTTTATTGACTTTTGTCTTCTTACCTGTGGTTTCTTATTAATATTTCTTTTTCATCCTCTTCTGCTGAAAGCAATTGCTAGTTGTCATTAGCTTTTGTGCAATAATATTAGGCTGTTCACAGTGGATTTGCTTAATTGTCACACCTAAGGGTCTTACTATTCGTGTTATTTCAACCCGGTTAACGAAATCGGATCAGTTTTAATATGTTCCTATTAACATTGTTTGTAATTGCTAATTAGATATAGGGCTATAAAAATTATAAAAAGAGAAGTCCATATGGACACTGTTCAGATACAGGATGCAAGAGCTGTGGAGAGATGTATCTATGTATATACTTTTGTAGTAATTTGATGACAATTGACAAAGGACAGGGAATCAAAGCCCTGGCAAATCTGGCTGCTTACCTTATGCCAAAAAACAACTGTCTCTTTTCACAATTTTGTTGTTAATAATGTTCTAGTGTGACCATACATGTCTTTCTCATATTTAGGTAAATCTGTGACTGATGTAACATGTCCCTTGACAACAACTATTAGTCATTTTGGATTATATTCCCAGAATAAAATTTCTAGATTTTTGGTAGATGAATTTTCATAGATTGTTTTTTTTTGCGAAATACACCAAGAATCTTGTTTCCGCTTCATTTCCAGGTAGAATTCCCGGTGGAAAATTCATATACATCGGATCAGAATTTTATACGGTGGAAATACCTGGGTTACAATTTTACATTATCAACGTTTTGGACACCTTTTTTGGTCAAAGCCGAAGAAGCAGACCCTAATGGTCCAACTAAGACAGGCCTCTTCAACCTTTACCTTGACGAATTTGATCCCAAGTGGACGTCCCAGATTGAGGATTTCGACTATGTGGTTATCAATGCTGGTCACTGGTTTAGTCGTCCTGGTTTTTACTACGAAAAGGGTCAGATAGTTGGTTGCAGATTCTGTCAGGTGGAGAATATAACTGATTATCCAATGACCTACGGATACAGAAAAGCGTTCAGAACTGCTTTTAGAGCTATTAACAGCTTAAAGAATTTTAAGGGAGTGACATATTTAAAGACATATTCGCCAATGCATTTTGAAAATGGGAACTGGAACGATGGTGGAGATTGTGTACGAACAAAGCCCTTTAAGAGCAATGAGGCAACTTTGGAAGGGATGAATTTAGAATTGTACATGACACAAATAGAGGAATTCAAGGTTGCTGAACAAGAAGCGAAGAGAAGAGGAAAGAGGTTCAGGTTAATGGATTTAACACAAGCAATGTTGTTAAGACCAGATGGTCATCCTAGTAAATATGGTCACTGGCCACACGAAAATGTGACATTGTATAATGATTGTGTACATTGGTGTTTACCGGGAGCAATCGATACTTGGAGTGATTTCCTGCTTCAGATGATGAAGACAGAAGGTCGTAGATCGTACGAGCAGAGATTACAGTCGAAACACAAGAAAGTTGGATCAAGTAAATTCATGTTCCATTGATGATTTTGTTTAAAGGTAGAATGTAGAGCGAAAGGGAAAAAAACATGATTATTCAACTGGTTTGCTTACAATTCTTTCTTCTTGTCATTGGTTGATTTGTAGAGCCTTTTAAATCGTGTTCTAATTTGTCATAAATGTAAAATTGTTCCCTGTAAGCTGCGTTTGTTCTGAGCACTATATACTGTATTATAGAGTTTTCATCACGTATGTATATTGGTGGATTTATCGAAAAATGATATTCTATGTCGATAAAATCCTAATCTTGTGTACAATAGATCACATATTTGTAATTTATACCGCCTTCCGGAGCTGTGACTCATTGGGGATAAAAAGGAAATAGGTTTTTATTCAGTACACAGCTGGGAAAAAGTTGATGGTCCTGCACTTCATTCTTTTTCTCTACTCAATCTCATATGTTGGTCCCATTATTTGTAAAGATTGATAGTGGATTAGTGGGGCTGATTTTCAGTATATAGACTGACAACATTATTTATAACATGCATAAATATCTCTCTCCAGAAGTTGACTTTCATATTTTTAAAATTCAAGAAACAACTTGGTAAACAAAGTCGAGATGGCCGAGTTGGTCTAAGGCGCCAGATTAAGGTTCTGGTCCGAAAGGGCGTGGGTTCAAATCCCACTCTCGACAATTTTTTTATTTAAATAATTTTAAAACGAAAAAGTAGTTCTGCAATGGTACAAGTTAGAACATCTACACTACACCTGGTCCTGCATACTTGCTTTACCAAAGCAAACAGGTAGCATGAAAGCCACATAATAAAAAAAGTGAATGCTAAAGGCGTCTCAAAACTTCTCTATAAAACAAGTTCAAATAGCATTACAAGAAGTTTTGAGGATCAACAACGTAATATGAAATATAAATGAGTGAAATCTGTGACTCTGAGTGTTCAATATAAGCAGGTTGTCACTTCTTGTGAATACAATCTGCGATTAATACATATAAATCAAATAAGTGTGTGCGTGAGTAAACGAAATCAAACAGAGAAAGAAAGGATATAACCAAATGGAGATTTTCGAGTCCAGTTGAAACTATCTCCTTAAAGTTATTTCGCCTCTCACTGTATGTGCGAGTCGATAGCCTCCCAGGATAAAACGAGATACCGGTATAATTGATAGATCGAATATACTATCAGCGAACTTGAACTAAGTCCGAGAACTATCACCGGAATATTGGAAAAAATTTAAGACTAAAGAGACCGAGAATGAAAGAGATGACTCTTATTTCCTTGACTTAATAAAACTGATGCCCTAAGACTCTATTTATAAATAGAGGCTTGAAAAGACTTGTTTTTCTTTTCGATGTGGTACATGATATTTATAAGAAAAACTAAGGAATAGGTTTGTGCTACTCTCGATGTGGTACAAAACCACTTTTCATATTAAAAGGTAAGACTTTGGAACATCAGTTCTCATTCACCTTTTACTCATTTTGAGCGTGTAAATATGCGTTGGAATCCTCTCGAAGAGGAGAATACATTCCAATAAATACACACCACTAATACATAATGTGTATAACTCATATAGAGTCTCAAAATGATTCACAACTTAGTCTAAAATACTAAGTTTGTCCAACAATCCCCCACAAATGAGATTGATGGTCCAGTAGCACGCACCACATAGACAGACAGACGCGGAGCTTGACTTGGTGATAGTTCCGGCGGTCAGATATAACATACGATAGGTAGAGAATGCTCATTGAACCTGCGCTCGAATAAGTATATCGACTTTACTGGTAGACAGTATGACGCGATGTCCTTGAACTGTTTGACCGTTTGTGTAAACGATAACATACTCATCACTATATATTTCCTGACTCATTCAGTTCTCATGATTATGTCCATTTTGGCCATGGAACATCGTCCTGGTTCTGCAGGAGTTTTTAAAGAATTGTGCCTCACAATTCTCCTTTGAAGCGGCCCCACTTCTCTCCCACATAGGTGATCTTTATCTTATAGAGTAACCCGCGTTTACTCAACTGAATTCCATGCGTTCACTCCTGAACTCCATGTATTCATCAAAGATCATTAAAAGCTCAAAGCTTAACCTCGTACCTTACGGGTCTCACTGTTTCCTCATCATAGGAACAGGCCAGGGGTTACCCCCACAGTGATTTGGTCATCATGATTTAGTTGTCCCATTGAACCAAGTTCGTGGGATCTCCAGTCAGCAATGGTTGGGTGTCCACCATGATGCCGTTAAGCAATAGGCTTAAGGCCCATCCCTCTCGATGATTTCTCAACCACTTCTTTTAATAACCCTTTGGTTAGTGGATCCGCGATATTATCTTTTGACGGTATATAGTCAATAGTGATAATTCCGGTTGAGATCAATTGTCTAATGGAACTGTGTCGTCGTCGTATATGACGAGACTTTCCATTATACATCGTGCTCTGTGCTCTGCCAATAGCGGATTGACTATCACAGTGAATCCCTATTGCAGTTACAGGCTTTGGCCATCTCGGAATATCCTCCAGAAACTGACGTAGATATTCAGCCTCTTCGGCGCATTTATCTAGTGCCACAAACTCAGCTTCCATCGTGGAATGAGTTATCACCGTTTGTTTTGAGGATTTCCATGATATTACCGCTCCAGCTAATGTAAACACATAGCCGCTCGTAGACTTAAGTGCTTTCTTGCTAGATATCCAATTTGCGTCAATATATCCTTCTCATACCGCTGGGTATCTGCCATAGTACAGTCCATAGTCTCGAGTTCCCCTCAAGTACCTTAGTATTCTTATGATCGCTTTCCAGTGATCAGCTCCCGGATTACTCGTAAACCTACTCAACTTGCTAATTGAGTATGCAATGTCTGGTCTTGTACAACTCATGAGGTACATCAGACTACCAATTATCCTCGAGTATTCCAATTGGGAAACCGCTACACCTTTGTTCTTGGATAGGTGCAAAGTCATATCCACAAGTGTCCTAGCTTTCTCAAAGTCATCCTTAAGAAACTTCTCAAGGATCTTGTCAACATAATGTGGTTGACTTAATGCGAGACCCTCTGATGTTCTAGAAATTTGAATTCCCAGAATTACATTTGCTAGTCCCATATCTTTCATGTCGAATCTTGATTTCAACATGTCCTTGGTAGATTTGATCACTTTATCATTACTTCCGGCAATAAGTAGATCATCTACATATAGCGTCATCATGACATAGCCACTCTCGTTATCCTTGTAATAGCCAAATCTATCACATTCATTGATTTTGAAACCATTAGTCAGCACGACCTCGTCAAATTTTTATGCCATTTCATAGGCGCTTGCTTCAAACCATACAATGATTACACCAATCTACAAACTTTCCTTTCTTGTCCTGGGACAACAAACCCTTCGGGTTGTTCCATATAGATTTCCTCATCTATGTCCCCATTTAGGAAGGCTGTTTTCACATCCATTTGATGTACAGTTAGATTACGCATTGCAGCAATAGCAAACATCATCCTTATGGACGTTATTCTCGTTACAGGAGAATATGTATCAAAATAATCAAGGCCTTTTTGTTGCTTGTATCCTTTAATCACAAGTCTGGCCTTATACTTATCAATAGTGCCATCAGTTTTCAAATTCTTCTTGAAAACCCACTTGCTACCTAATGGTTTGCAACCAGTTGGCAAGTCCACTAGTTCCCAAGTATGATTCTGCATAATTGAATCAACTTCATTCTTGATGGCCTCTTTCCACATAGGTCCATCAGGTGAGGTAACCGCCTCCTTATAGGTTTTTGGGTCACCTTCTTCGAGCAAATAGGTCATAAAATCAGACCCGTAGGATTTCTCTGTTCGTTGTCTTTTGCTCCTTCTCACTACCCCCACATTTTCGTCTTCACTTTCGTCACTCTCATTATCGTCATCTACAGACTCATGAGATCATTTAGACGTCGTAGGTTGTTGGTTTCCTGGATTACAGGGAAACATCGTCTCAAAGAATGAGGCATTCCTTGATTTCATAATGGTATTCTTTTGAATATCAGGAATCTTGGATTCATGAACAAGAAACCGATATGCAGTACTGTGTGGAGGATATCCGATGAAGATACAGTCCACAGTCTTAGGACCTATCTTCACCTTCTTCGGTGTAGGGATCAGTACCTTTGCAAGGCACCCCCACACTTTCAGGTGTTGGTAACTTGGTTTCTTTTTCTTCCACATTTCATAAGGACTTACATCCTTATTCTTGCGCATCGTAATATTTAAAATATTATTTGCG
The DNA here is from genome assembly GCF_009905375.1 of Apium graveolens. Lineage (NCBI taxonomy): Eukaryota > Viridiplantae > Streptophyta > Magnoliopsida > Apiales > Apiaceae > Apium > Apium graveolens. Next base: position 37,732,274 of record NC_133651.1, read on the forward strand.
CTTAAGATGGCTTCTCCCCACATCGATTGTGGAAGCCCAGAGCTTAACAACATCGCATTCATCATTTCTTTCAGAGTGCGATTCTTCCTTTCAGCCACACCATTTGACTGAGGGGAGTATGGTGCATTGACCTCATGGATTATACCATGTTATGAACAGAATTCTCCAAATGGTTCAATATATTCACCTCCACGATCACTTCGTATCGTTTTGATTTTCTCAGTCTGTTGTGTCTCAACTTCTTCCTTATAGATTTTAAATTTATCTATAGCTTCGTCTTTGCTTTTCAACAAATATACATAGCAGTATTTTGTACAATCATCAATGAATGTAATAAAATACTTGTTTCCTCCTCTTGTTGAAGCGAATTTTAAATCACATATGTCGCTATGTATTAGGTCTAGCACTTTGGTGTTCCTTTTCACACGTTTAAATGATGATCTCGTTAATTTTGCCTCAACACAAGTCTCACACTTATGTTTTGAATCGATAGTAAGTTTAAGTATGTATTCTTTTGCACTTAAACGTCGTAAAGTGTCATAATTTACATGTCCTAATCTAGCATGCCATAAATTAGGAGACTCAAGCAAGTAAGCAGAAGAATTCTTCATTTCATTGTCGTCCTTAACGGACATTACATTGAGCTTAAAAAGCCCATCTATTAAATAACCCTTGCCTACAAACATACCACTCTTAGACAAAATAACTTTATCTGACTCTATTACAATGCGAAAGCCATGCTTATTCAACAGAGAACCAGACACAAGGTTCTTGCGAATATCAGGCACATAAAGTACATTCTTCAAAGTCAGATTCTTCCCAGAGGTCATCTTCAGGATCACCGTGCCTTCACCCTCAATGGTAGAAGTTGCTGAATTCCCCATGTAGAGCTTCTCACCGGCATCGAAAGCTTTGAGGCTAGAGAAAATCGCCTTGTCTAAGCAAACATGCCTAGTAGCACCAGTATCAATCCACCATTCACGTGGATTAGAACCGACCAGGTTCACTTCAGAAACCGTAGCACAGAGGTCTATATCACCCATCTCCTTGGAGATATTCTCTACCATGTTTGCTTCTTTCTTCTTGTTGGGCTTCTTGGGCTTCTTGTAGTCAGAAGACCTATGACCAACTTTATCACAGTTGTAGCACTTCCCCTGAAATTTTGACTTCGAAATCCCTCCTTTGGGTGCCAGCTTTGCCCCTTTACTAGAATTAGTCTTCTTGGGCTTGGAGCTTTGAGCATGCTCCACCATGTTTGCCTTCTCAGTGGCAACATTAACTTTCTTCTCGGACCCTCTGTTGTCTTCTTCAATACGAAGTCTAACAATAAGATCCTCCATAGACATCTCCTTTCGCTTATGCTTAAGGTAGTACTTCAAATCTTTCCATCCAGGTGGAAGCTTTTTAATAACAACAGCAACTTGGAAAGACTCACTTATGACCATTCCCTCAGCATGAATGTCATGAATGATCACCTGCAGTTCCTGCACCTGACTGACCACAGTCTTAGAGTCTGCCATCTTATAATCAAGAAAGCGACCAACAATCCACTTCTTTGCCCCAGCGTCCTCGGTTTTATACTTATGGTCAAGTAACTCCCATAAGACCTTAGTTGTTGGCTTCGCACTGTATACGTTATGCAACGAGTCAGACAAACAATTTAACACATAGTTCCGACAGATGTAGTCGGAGTGCTTCCAAGCATCAGCAGCATACACAGTCTGCATGTTACTCTCAGCAGTGAGAAACTGTGGTTCTTCCTTAAGGAAGCGATCCATATGCAACATGGTCAGATAAAAGTGCATCTTTTGTTGCCAACATTTGAAGTTCGTTCCGTTGAACTTCTCAGGTTTTTCAACATGTGCAACAGGCACAGTTGGCATAACAGGTGCAGCAGACACCACAGGTGGAACAGATGGTACGTGCATCTATACTACAGGTGTATGCACACCAGTATGCACCGCAGGTATGATCAGAGGAGTGAATCCTGCCGATATCTGTCCAAGAGGAACACTAAACTGTCCAATGACAGTGTGTCCCACATGCACATGTCCCGAAGGCACATGTCCAACAGGCGTTTGACCCCCATCAGATCGTACGATCCGTGCGTTAGGGTTAATCGGCTGCTGGTGAACCCCATCAGATCCAGTGATCTGTGCGTTGGGATCAGCCATCACGTTCATCGGATCGTTCACAGTTTGGTTCTCCAACGATCTGTTACTAAACAAAACAAGCAGTTACAGATGTATCAGTCACAGATGTATAAAATAAAATAGCTTTAAGATTGTGAATACAATCTGCGATTAATACATATAAATCAAATAAGTGTGTGTGTGTGAGTAAACGAAATCAAACAGAGAAAGAAAGGATATAACCAAATGGAGATCCTCGAGTCCAGTTGAAACTGTCTCCTTAAAGCTATTTCGCCTCTCACCGTATGTGCGAGTCGATAGCCTCCCAGGATAAAATGAGATACCATTATAATCGATAGATCGAATATACTCTCAGCGAACTTGAACTAAACCCGAGAACTATCACCGGAATATTGGAAAAAATTTAAGACTAAAGAGACTGAGAATGAAAGAGATGACTCTTATTCCCTTGACTTAATAAAACTGATGCCCTAAGACTCTATTTATAAAAAGAGGCTTGAAAGGACTTGTTTTTCTTTTCAATGTGGTACATGGTATTTATAAGAAAAACTAAGGAATAGGTTTGTGCTACTCTCGATGTGGTACAAAACCACTTTTCATATTAAAAGGTAAAACTTTGGAACATCAGTTCTCATTCACCTTTTACTCATTTTGAGCGTGTAAATATGCGTTGGAATCCCCTCGAAGAGGAAAATACGTTCCAATAAATACACACCACTAACACATAATGTGTCTCACTCATATAGAGTCTCAAAATGATTCACAACTTAGTCTAAAATACTAAGTTTGTCCAACACTTCTAAGAGATTTTTCCTTCTTTAATCAATTATGCCAATTATCCTGCACAATTTGGTATTTCTACTTTAATCTCCTTCACATAAATACGATTGATCAGTTTTTCTGCTCGGGCCTGACATGGAGGACAAAAAAACCCATCTAACAATTTTTATTATACCGCAGCACAAAAGCTGACCTCTTGCCTCTGCAGGGAATCAAATTGGATGATTCTGTAAGGAGGCTTATAGTGCGATCGTGCGAATCAATGATATACTCTGAAGTGAGAGGTCCCATTTGAAAGATCTTCAATCATTCATTCACCACTGCAGCAATTCTGTCAATCTCCTGCACAACCCAGTTTAGTATTTGTAGTTGTATCTATTCTTAGTGGCGGACGCAGGAATTATTTTCAGGGGGTCCAATTTTTTTTACTAATATAAACATCTTTTCCGGGAATAAAATCCACTAATTTTAACCGAAATTTATAATAAAATCTAGATATTTTTGATCATATTCGACCTCTCGCAAGAAACATTCAAACACCAAACTCTATACTAGTACACAAACACCTAACTCTATATTAGTACACAAATAAAATGCATACATGTCCACTTTGACTAGAATTGAAGTGGGATACATTTGCAAAGGGGGTGTAACTAAAATAATGGAGTCACTAAAAAGTAAGAAAAAATGCAATACAGGGGACTCGAACTCTGCTCTTGGTCATAAAATGTAACAACACAAACCACGTGAACTGTAGCATCAATATGTAAGGATCATATCCTAGTTATTATATCTTCAAATTTCAGGGGGGGCCAAGGACCCCTCTGGACCCCCCTGGATCCGCCTCCCGCCTCTGTCTATTCTTAACCAGCCCCCGGATCCGCCTCTGTCTATTCTTGACCAGTATTTCTGCTTGTGCCTCCTAACATAAAGGATAAGAAAACCATTTGAAAATTTTGTAAGCAAATTGATTTATTTTAATACAATTAACAACTATGATATTCAAAAAATTCGAGATGGCCAAGTTGGTCCAAGACGCTCGATTCAAGTTCGGGTCCGCAATGGCGTGGGTATCCCACTCTCTGGGTTTATTACAAACATGTCATCGTACTATATCCATTCTCGATACCTATTTAAAATTTTCTCATGTATCTCGTATTGTATATTGTTTAACAAAACGAACATAGGTTGCAATATATATATCTACTTGATAATTATTCATAAAAATATCAGGCTTGTGTTGACGAAAACTACTTGTTTAGATGTAACACTAAAATAAACAGCATCATCCTCCTAAAGACATAGTTATATATGAATGTATGTCACAAGATTTATATGAAAACATAGTAGGAAGATGTCTAACTATATACATGACATGAGCACGTCTGCAACACTGTCATTTATTCTGCACCATCACCATCACATGAACACCATGAAGAATATTTCTGCGCGAGCCAGAAATGAAGGACAGGAAAACCACTACACGAGCAAGGCATGAAGGGCAGGAAAACCATTTAACAATTTTAAAAGCTGAATCATTTTTTTCAGAAATTAAAAATTATATTATTCAATGAAGTCGAGCTGGCAGAGTTGATTCAAGGCGCTTGATATAAGACCAGGTCTGAAGGGGGTGGATCAATACCCACTGGAACAAGTTTACTTTGCAAGTGTGTAACAATGGGCTCTTATATCCTGGTCAACAAAAGCCACAATGGGCCTACGTCTCTTTGGACAAAGTCTATATTGTATTTATAGATTTGGGACTGAAATTTTCAAAGACATAAATGTATGAAACAAAGACCATGTAAGATGAAGTAATGCGATATTGCACACATGTAATCACCCTATTTTCTTTCCCATTACCTATCCCAATTTTTAACATCACAAGAACGAAAAGAGATTGTACATAAAAATATATGTGATAATTATTCGGAAATATATCTAATGCTTGTTCTATTAAAAAAGATCATGATGAATATCACAGCATAAAAGCTGACCTATGTAGCAGTTGCCTCTGTAGGGAATCAGATCGGCTAATTTTATAAGGAGGCTTGTAATGCAAATCAACGATGTAATTTCAAGCAAGAGGTCCCCTCCGAAAGAACTTCAATCATTCATTCATTCATCACTGCAACAATTCTGTCAATCTCAAGCACAACTAGTCCAATATTTCTAGTTGTAGTATCTCCTTCACAGGAATAGCACTTGTTACAGCCAAAATTTGGTACAAAAAATATCCGGGTCAACATAATTCAATTTGGGTGAACGCCAAGAAAATGAGTTTTTGTGGACGACCAAGGAAGGACGGCCAAGAAAAAGAGTTTTCGTGGCCGGGTTGGCACGATCCAAAACCCTTGGACAGCTTGGCACGCGGAAAAATCCTTGGACAACTTGGCACACGCCAAAACCCTTGGACAGGTCAGGGCAAGCGCTTACTTTTGCACATATTAGGGCGAGCCCTAAAAGATTCCTCAGACAGATTCCTTGGACGGATTCCTCGGACATGATTAATTTGACAAATTCATACCTTGGCTTTACTTGGACAGAGTTAAGGCGAGCCCTAACGTTGAATAATTTAGGGAAAGCCCTATAATATGAAATGATAAAAGAAGATATCAAAGGCTGATGACACAGGGCGGCGCCAACGTACAGAAATGTTTGGGCGCGCCCTTAGCTTCTACTTGGCATAAAATGTAACTTTGACATGCTACTTGGACAGACTCTTTGGATGATTCAAGGAAGAAGGAGATTATTATTACTAACCTATTTGATGCAGGTACTCTATTGAAGAACTCCTTCCTGTAGCATATCGACAGGAAAGGCGGTGTACGTGGTCAGAGACCTCTAGGGGTATGCCTGGACTGAAGGCCTTCTCTTGTAGTCAATGGGTGTCCTCATTGGGGATGTGGGGTGAAATATAGTGTGTGCTTTGGGAGCTCTGTCTCTTTGATCAACGGGTGTCCTCGTTGGGAGACTTTGGAGTATCCTGCACTTTGCACCCAAAAGCTTGGGATCACTTGTCCTGCAATCTGGTAGGGGCTCCTTATCGGTGGACAAGGATGCGTCCAACATTTGGGGTGAACCACGGCTATACCTGCATCCGCGAACTAGAGAAACAGCTGGTAGCGGAGGGTTATCCTTGGCCAGGGAGATGCATTATCCGTGAAGTCTCGAAGCCGCGGACGAGCCTTGGGCCTTTGTAGTTGGGCCTCATCGACGGACATTCCTAAAGCTAGTAGAAGACGGTTTCCAGTTGGTTTCCTACTGGGCCTCGAGATAAGAAATCTAAGCCCATTAGGTTTTTTGTTCCCCAAGAACTACGTGGGCTTAATCCCCTATAAATAGTGGTAAGTAGGCAAATTGCAATGGGGTCGGAAGCGAGAGCCTTAAGGAGCCACCACCTACCCTAAGCAATCTCAGCCACACCACCACCAAACACTGTTCATGTTTCCCGACGAACACTGTTCATAAAATCCGACGAGTACTGTTCACATTTTCCGACGAAAAACCACCATCACAGATCATGATTCCGGCTACGAATCTCAAATTTTGTTGTTATCAAATTTCTCTGTCAACAGCACTGACCAGTTTTTTCTCGAGCCTGACATGAAGGACAAGAAAACCATTTAATAATTATATATGCTAATTGAACTTTTTTATATATAATTAAAATTATGATATTCAACAAAGTTGAGATGGTCGAGTGGTCTAAGGCGCATTATTCAAGACCAGGTCCGCAAGGGCGTGGGTTTAAATCCAACCCTGACCAATTTTTATTATTTTATATATCCAGGAAATGAAAATTACCAAAAGAGGATCAATTTTCTAATCAGTCATCTCAATTTTGTATACTAAATGACCATTTAGATCCACCTCGACAAGATAAACTACAGAGGGCCCGGATCCCTTGGACAAACCGAGTATTTGTTTTAGCTATTATGCATGAAATCATGACTATTTTAAGATGAAGCAAAGTGTGTATTACATACATGCCTTAGTACTATAATCATCCTCAAAACAAATTTTTATTTTTCTTGTGAATCTCTTACTTTATAGCTTTAAGCCTTCAACAAAATGAACAAAGGTTGCTATTTATGTTGCTACTTGATAATTATTCATTATAAAGTTGGTGCCTGTGTTGAAAAAGTTACATGTTTCCATCTAACACTGAAATAAACAGCATCATCCCACTAAATACGTTGTTATATACGTATGACTGTCATGGGATTAATATGGAAAAAAGCGGAAGATGTCTAACTATACACGTTAAAACGTCTACATCTAGTTCTTGCTTCTTCTTTTTTTCTAAATTAGTTCTTGCATATTTTCTTTAACTAATTCACTAAGCTAACAAAAAAATTTCGCCTTGGCTAGTTTCATTACAGTATACAGAGGTTTGTCACTTGGATCAAAAATCCGAAGAGAGGTCCCTTATTTAAGATCTTTCATTCATTTGCCAATTATTCTGCACAACCTATTTAATATTTCTAGTTTTTTTTCTTCAAAGAAATACCATTGCAAAAGCTGATTTAAATTCTTTAAGAAATTAAAAATTAAATTATTCAATAAAGTCGAGATGGCCGAGTTGGTCTAAGGCGCCTGATTTAAGACCAGGTCCGCAAGGGCGTGGGTTCGAATCCCACTCTCGACAATTTTTATTATTTTATTTATTCAGGAAAATATTACTGAAGGAGGAACAAGTTCACTATGCAAGTTGTATTGCAATTCACAATGGACTTATATATCCTCTTGGACAACAAAAAACTGCAACGGGCCTACATCTCTCTGGACAAACATTATTTTGTGTTTTTAGAACTGCACCCGAATGATCAAAGGACATAATTGTACCTAAGCAAGATTTTTTTATGATAAAGTTGTACGGATATTGTACACATTTATCACACTAATTCCATTTTCGTTACCTATTTTAATTTTTCACATCAAGCTCTAATTTAATACATTTAACAAGAACGAACAAAGGTTGCTACGTATTAAGCTATGTGATAATTAGTTAGAAATCAACTTAATGCTTGTATCGAGTAGAAAAAGGGATCATGATGAATATCACAGAACAAAAGCTGACCTCTGTAGCAGTTTCCTATGCAGGGAATCAGATCGGCTAATTTTGTAAGGAGGCTTGCAGTGTGAATCAACTATGTAATTTCAAGCAAGAGGTCCCCTTTGAAAGAACTTTAATCATTGATTCATTCATCACTGCAACAATTCTGTTAATCTCCAGCACAACCGGTCCAGTATTCTAGTTATAGTATCTCATTCAAATGAATAGCATTGACCAGTTTTTCTTCTCGAGCCAGACATAAGGACAAGAAAACAATCTAACAATAATATAAGCTAATTGATTTTTCTTAATAAAATTAAAACTTATAATATTCAACAATGTCGAGATGGCCAAGTGGTCCAAGGCGCCTGATTCAAGACCAGGACCGCAAGGGCGTGTGTTCAAAACCCACTCTCGACATTTATTATTATTGTATTTATCATGCAAAGAAAATTACCATTAGAGGATCAGTTTTCTATCCAGTCATCTCAATTAGGACTGTAAAAAAAATCGAAAAATCCGATATCCGTTCGAAAAATTCGCATTCGTATCCGAGAAAAACGGATATTATCCGTATTCGAAATAAAGCGGATATTATCCGTATGCGAATTCGGGATATTCGAATCCGAAATCAAATACATTTATGATATTTAAATTATATAAATATATAATTATATATAATTTAATATTAATTCTATTAGTTTATAGTGTATGCATTAAATAATACATTTATACAAATTTTACATGATTGTACACATACTTTATACATATATAAATATATCAAGTGAGTTGAATTGTAAAAAATATTCAAAAATCATCATCAAAAAGGTAGGGTCATCAAAAATTTCAAAAAATCCGATATCCGTTCGAAATATCCGCATTCGTATCCGAGAAAAAACGGATAATATCCGTATTCGAAAAAAAGCGAATATTATCCATATTCAAATCAGACGATTGCGGATGCGGATACGGACATGCCTATCCGAATTATCCGTTTGATAGCCCTAATCTCAATTTTGTATAGTAAATGTCCTTTTAGTTCCACCTCGACACAATAAACTACAAAGGGTCTGGATCCCTTTGGACAAACCAAGTATTTGTTTTAGCCATATGCATGAAATCATGACTGTCTTAAGATGAAGCAATGTGTGTATTACATACATGCCATAGTACTACAATATTTCTCAATAACTATTTTAATTTTTCCTCTGGATCTCTTATTTTATATCTTTAAGCCTTTAAAAAATCGAATAGAGGTTCCTATTTATGTTGCTACTTGATAATCATTCATTAAAAAGTTGGTGCTTGTGTTGACAAAATTACACGTTTCCATCGAACACTGAAATAAACAGCATCATCCCAGTAAATACGTATTAATATATGTAGGTGTGTCACAACTCACAAGATTAATATAAAAAAAGCAGAAGATGTCAAACTATACACCTTAGAACGTCTACATCTACTTCTTGCATATTTTCTTCATCAGCTATTTCACTAATCCAGCAAAAACAACTTATAGACTTGACTAGTTCCATTACAGTATTAAGAGGTTTGTCACTCGGACAAAAAATGTCAGCCGAACAGAGGTCCCTTTGTTAAGATCTTTCATTCATTTTCCAATGCAACAACTCTGTCAACTAGTTTTATCTTCTCCACATGAATACCATCTCAAAAGCTGATTTAAATTTTTTAAGAAATTAAAAATTAAATTATTCAATAAAGTTGAGATGGCCGAGTTGGTCCAAGGCGCCTGATTTAAGAACAGGACCGCAAGGGTGTGGGTTCGAATCCCACTCTCGACAATTTTTATTATTTTATTTATCCAGGAAAATATTACTGAAGGAGGAACAAGTTTACAATGCAAGTTGTATTGCAATTTGCAATGGACTTATATATCCTCTTGCTCAACAAAAACTACAACGAGCCTACATCTCTTTGGACAAACATAATATTGTGTTTTAAGAACTGGGACTGGAATGATCAAAGGACAAAACTGTACCACAACAAGATTTTTTTTATGTTAAAGTTGTGCAGATATTGCACACATGTATCACACTAATTCCATTTTCGTTACCAATTCCAGTTTTTCACATCAACCTCTGATTTAATACAGTTAACAAGAAAGGACAAAGGTTGCTACGTATTAAACTATGTGATAATTATTCAGAAATCAACTTAATGTTTGTATCGAGTAGAAAAAGGGATCATTATAAATACCACAGCACAAAAGCTGACCTCTGTTACAGTTGCCTCTGCAGGGAATCAGATCGGCTAATTTTGTAAGGAGGCTTGTAGTGCGAATCAACTATGTAATTTCACGCAACGCAAGAGTTCCCCTTTGAAAGAACTTCAATCACTGATTCATTCATCACTGCAACAATTCTGTTAATCTCCAGCACAACCGGTTTAGTATTTCTAGTTGTAGTATCTCCTTCACAGGAATAGCGTTGGCCAGTTTTTCTTCTCGAGCCTGACATGAGGACAAGAAAACCATTTAACAATTATACAAGCTAATTGATTTTTTTAATACAATTAAAATTTATAATATTCAACAGAGTTGAGATGGCCGAGTGGTCCAAGGTTCCTGATTCAAGACCAGGACCGCACGGGCGTGGGTTCGAATCCCACTCTCGATAATTTTTTATTATTTTATTTATCCAGGAAAATATTACTGAAGGAACAAGTTCACTATGCAAGTTGTATTACAATTTGCAATGTACTTACTTATATATCCTCTTGCTCAACAAAAACTGCAACGGCCTACATCTCTTTGGACAAACATGATATTGTGTTTTTAGAATTGAGACTGGAATGATCAAAGGACATAAATGTACCAAAGCAAGATTTTATTATGTTGACGTTGTGTGGATGTATCACACTAATTCCATTTTCGTAACCTATTCCAATTTTTCACATCAACCAGAACGGACAAAGGTTGCTACATTTTAAGCTATGTGATAATTATGCAGAAATCAACTTAATGCTTGTATTGAGTAGAAAAAGGGATCACAATAAATACCACAGCACAAAAGCTGATGTGACGGCCTCAACCCAGGGGTCAGGAGTTGACGTCATCAATAACAACCATGAGATAAATAATTCAGTGATAAAATATAACTACGACCCCTTTTACCAAGATCTTTTCCAGGTTTAAGTATGATTTAGGTTACATCTATTATAAAACCAACTTACTACAAGTTATCCTTATGCCATTAACCTAATACAACAACTCAACAGACCATCTTTGGTCCAGCACAACTACCTCAGAGGAGCCTGATACCACAAGGAACTGGAACTCTGCCCTGACTACCGCGGAAGAATCTCCTAAACATCTGTAACACATATATAAAATATTCTGCAAGGGTGAGCAATCAATTGCTCAGCAGTACCACTATATGAATAACAAGTAAAATAATTTATGATAAAAACATTGATAGGAACAGGAATTATAGCTCGTATACAAAAGCAGAGTAGATAAATAAAAAAAAGAAGCAGAGATATAGAGATATGACAGGAAATAAACGAGAGACGAGAGGAGAGATCGAGTGCTGCGAGAGAAGATAGAGGAATTTGAGAGTGAATCGGAAGTGGAGAGACTGAGGTCGAGATGCAGGGGCTGTATTTGTGTTATTTTATTTTGTTAACTGAGCAGCTGACACGTATCCTGCAATTAACAAGGGAGATACACGTGTATAATTAACACCCGACAACCTAATTTTGTACCGCATTCCGCAATTTATCGAACTAAAGTGTGCATAAAGCAAATTCATAAAGTTACGAAAACAGTCTTAAAATTTTCTAAAAACCCCGAAACTAATGAAATAAAATTTTTATAATTTTTAAAGTATTTTTGAAATGCAACTCGTACCCGTATTTCACAATTAACGAACCGAGCTGCACTTAAAACAAATTCAGAAAATTACGAAAATAGTCTTAAAATATTACAAATATCCCGAAATTTATAAAAACATAAATTTTGTAATTTTAAAATAATTTATAAAACGTAATTTATACCCGCTTTTATCAATTAAACGAATCGACGCGCGGGTGGAATTAATCCCTAAAATTACCAAAATAGTTTTAAGATTCTCGGAATATTCCAAACTTAAATAAATATGAATTTCATAATATTTGAAGAATTCTAGAATTAATTACGGATTTTACAAATAATTGCACTCAGAAAATCATACAGGGCTAAATAATTAATGAAATATTGATTTTTACATTTTATAAAATCCCAAAAATAAATATTGTCATTATAAAAACATAAAAACAATTTTAAAGATAGTCCCAGTATTTATGCAAATAAATTTACAATAAATCCACTTTTAAAAGTGAAAACAATTCAGTACTACTCAACCAATAATTACACGAACGACCCTATACATCATAAATTACACATAAACAATAATAGAGTAACACATAGCAGTCAAAACCAATACACATATTTATTTAATTAAATATTTGATAATAACACCTTTAAATAATATAAAAGTATACGAGTCGTTACATCCTTTCCCCCTTAAAAAGATTCTGTCCTCAGAATCTGATCTAACTAAACAAGTGAGGATATTTGTCAAGCATATCTGACTCTAACTCTTAAATAAGCTCTTCTATTCAAGGATCTATTCATATCCTTTTGATGCAATTCCATTTTCTCTCTTTGTATCTCCCGAGTTATTTCAACTCTTTCCCGAGTACACTACCACCTCCTTGATGTACTAAATTAATTCAGGACTTAACAATATCTCTACTCTTACTTTCTCTCGATAGAGGGAGGACTCACGCTTATGTCCACCCAACACTTCGCAAAGTAGTATTCTCTTACTAACAGGGTAACTATTATCATAGAAGACTCAATCCATGGTAAGTGATTATTGCAGTTCACTTTTTAAACCCATCATATATATACTCTCCACATATCTTATGTTGTCCGAGTCATCTTCTCACTTTGATTCTCTATCTAAGGATGATTAGTAATACTGATTTTCAATTTAATTTCTAACATTCGAACACTCTTTACTCATTTTCATCAATTTAAGCTGGAAAGTAACCTCATATCTTCACTTCTTCTCACTTTCAGGTATTTGAACTTCACATTCCACTCTTTCCCATTCTTTTATTAATTCCTCGGTAATCTTAACCATATTCATTTCTTCCTTCCTATTTTAGACATCGGTCCTTGAATGGACCTTGTTTAGTTGGTAATTACTCAAACAACCGGGCTCCTGACCAGAACTTCATACTCTTAAGGTTTAATATACAATTGCTACTGTTCAACCCCTTTACGGCATTTCTTTAGGTTTTCAACTTGGCCTTCCTTAGCCCTTAGATGAGCAAGGATGTTATCAATAAATACGATTATACCATGCAAGTACTCATGATGCACCATATTCCTTAATTCCTCATAGACAACTGATACACTCGTTACACTGCCTATTATCACCAAAACTTACAGCGCTCATAACTCATTCTAATCGCAACCTTTGGTATGTCCTCAGGCTTACCTTTAGCTGACAGTAGTCTGATCTTAGATCTTCCTCCAAGAACCAACACGTTCCTTTCACAAATAATCAATTCTATGCAGGGTTACTTATTCCTATTCGTCAACCTTTCCAACTTCTGATAATCATCACATAACTTCATACATCCATTCTTCTTTCCTATGAATCACATTAGTGCACAACACGGAATGCACCTTGTCTCATTATTCTTTCATCCCACAATCCTGAAGTTTCCTTCTTAATATCCCTTATATTCGCTAATTATGCCTTATCTTCTTGCTTATGTCCTTGAATACTTATCATAATATTAGCTTCCGTAGAGATTATCGTTTGCTTCTTCCGGTAATCAATTATTTCCCTGGTTCCTTATTAGGGTCCCGATCAGCTAAAATTTTAATCACATTACAAGTCTTAGCCTTGGCTGTACTGGATGTCAAACCTTTTGATGCACTACCTCCAAGGCTATCTCGGGAAGTACTTCTACAATTCTTGGCAACATGCCCTACCTTGCCACAGTTGTAACAGACGACTCTTGGATTTTCCACCTTACATTCTGACGCATAATGTCCCTTCTGACTACATCTAAAACATTCAGTATTTGCCTTACACCTTCCATCATGCCTCTTACCGCATTGCTTACACTCCAATATAGGCGACTTAACCGAATTGGCCTGATTAGAGCTGGCTGAGGTGTTACTAATTCTATTTAAAGAAATAATTTTCTCTCTAAATTCTTTATTCTTACTCCTTCCGACCTTTTTATGAGTCTTCTGACTGGATCCTTCTTAACCTGATGCTTCTTCCATATCATCAATATTTCGCTTCTTATCTTCTTTTTCTCTAGCGGCTAACTTCTGATCAAATTCAATTACTAAGGCGGCCTGAACTATGGAAGGATACGTCTTGAGTTGCAATGCCACTACTCCACTACGAATTTCAGGCTTCAATCCTTGTTGAAACATCCTTGCCTTCTGAGCCTCAAAGCACACATAATCTGGTACAAACCTAGCCAACTCTGTGAATTTAGCCTCATATTCAACTACACTCCTGTCACCTTGCTTCAGTTCTAGAAACTCAATCTCCATTTGATTCCTCACATAGTCAGGAAAATACTTTTCCAAGAATAACTCAGTAAACCTAGCCCATGAAACAGGGCCTTCTCCTTCTAACGCCCTGATCGACTCCCACCAATAATTCGCTTCATTTTTCAAGAAATAGCTTGCACAATCAGTCTTAAGATTCTCACTTAAACAAGATTGAAAGCTTTCTCCATCTCTTTTAACCATGCTCCAGTAGCTACTGGATTAGGTTCACCTTTAAATTCAGGAGGGTTAACATTCTGAAAAGATTTGAAACTAGCACTTTGATTCCCTCCTTGCTGTTGCTGCTGCAACAGTAGTTGCTGTTGCTGAACCTGTTGGATTAACTGCAACTGTTGTTGCTGCTGCTGGCGCAACAAATCTAGAATTTCATTTATAGTTGGATCCTCCGCAACACTACTACTTTCTTTAGACTGGGTAGCTTTCTTGGGTGACATTTTCCTGAAATATATAAATGAGTTTATTCAAAACATAACAAAATTATTTGACAAAAGGTATCACCGTTTAAATGGTGCATCTGTATTAGGAAAATGCTGCCCAATCACAGTACCCATGTCTTTAATATCGGGTTCCATTTACAAAAGAAATTTAGATTAGCAGCATTAGCAACAATAGCAACAATGACAGTAGCATAATCGACAACAGTATAAAAAAATGAAAATATAAAGAAACTAATCACCGTAGCATGGCTCCTTAAGACAACAGCAACTGACTAACTTTCCGTCATTGCTCCATTACCACATCAACACTAATCTGCTACACTACGAAACTTGGCTGGTTATATCAACCACCAATTGCATAGATCAACTGGTATATCAGGTCGGCTTAAGGAACACTGCACTCTTCTAGGTACCATAGTCCAATTCCAATCAATCATTCTTCTAAGAAGGATTTCTTCTTACCTACAAATAATTCCCTCCACCACTAATTTACTCTCCCAAGGCTATAACTCCATCATTAAGTCCTAAACTCTCGCAGTTAACATTCTTTTAAATAATATTCAGATATAGGACTCTCGTTCTTCTCAACAATCGCTCTTACTGGCTTTCAATAACGAGGACATCTAATCGCAGAAATTCATTACCATAGAAAATCCAATGAAATTTCCGGCTCGAGGGAATCGAATAAGAAGAAACAGTGAGGAAGATGTAGGTATGACTGGGAGCAACCATACAAGTACATAAGATGGCCAGTCTTAGTACCATACGGTCACAACACATAACTCGGTGGCGTCCCACCAGACCCTTTTGCCACACAGACAAATGGTCAATTCATATGCATTGTTTGCCCCAATCAACCAATAAAATTTCCGAGAGAAGAAACAAGGTTCGAAAGGAAATTCACAAATAGGAAGGGGGTGAATCTGATTTGTAATGAGATCAACAAAACACTAAGTAGCTTACTTCGGGTTCACAACTTTCTCACAGGAAAATAAGTAACTTATGGAATAGGAAACAATTACTCTGGAAACAAAATAGGTCTAAAGAAAGAAGTATAAGGAATCAAAATATACATCACCGTAATGATCCACCTTCACTTTGAGACTTGACTGTTATAGCAGCCGCTAACGATTGTCATTCCATCCAACTTACCGAGGTCACACCATCGGCCAATAACATTCCTTGACATAGAAAAGGCAATATTTAGAAATAACGCTGGCGTCTTCTCAACTGACACAACAAGGGCCCGCTCAACGCTGAATCCTCGAAATCAGACTCGAATTCTCGAGAGGGAACTAGAAATCTTTATCGAACATTACTAATAATATATATACGAAGGAGACGTACTCTAAACTAGGGCAGTGTTCCAGTCAATCCTCAACTAACGTCAGGGTTACGTTTCCGAAACCCTTGACTAAACCCATAGACTCGCTCCTCTGATTGAGTTGTTGACTCACATCTACACATAAACCTTCTTGCACTCTTTTGACTCTACCCATAACCTAAATCAGGGACTCAAACCTGTAGCTCTGATACCAACTGTGACGGCCTCAACCCCGGGGTCAGGATTTGATGTCATCAATAACAACCATAAGATAAACAATTCAGTGATAAAATATAACTACGACCCCTTTTACCAAGATCTTTTTCAGGTTTAAGTATGATTTAGGTTACATCTATTATAAAACCAACTTACTACAAGTTATCCTGATGTCATTAACCTAATACAACAACTCAACAGATCATCTTTGGTCCAGCACAACTACCTCAGAGGAGCCTGATA
Organism: Apium graveolens; assembly: GCF_009905375.1. Classification (NCBI taxonomy): domain Eukaryota; kingdom Viridiplantae; phylum Streptophyta; class Magnoliopsida; order Apiales; family Apiaceae; genus Apium; species Apium graveolens. Next base: position 37,749,093 of record NC_133651.1, read on the forward strand.
CCACAAGGAACTGGAACTCTGCCCTAACTACCGCGGAAGAATCTCCTAAACATCTGCAACACATATATAAAACATTCTGCAAGGGTGAGCAATCAATTGCTCAGCAGTACCACTATATGAATAACAAGTAAAATAATTTATGATAAAAACATTGATAGGAACAGGAATTATAGCTCGTATACAAAAGCAGAGTACACATTCATAAATTGGATATTCAAATCTAGCATGCTCCAAAAAATAACAATATCAGTCGTGTGCTGTATATAAATACCAAGGTTCAATTCTTTTAGCATGCTATTCTCATTTTCAAACAGTCCGTTCCATTACAGGAACCATAAAACCATTTGTCCCGTTACGGGGACCCAAAATTATTTGTTCCGTTACTAGAACCACCAAATTATCTGTCTCAAACAGGTTGATTGTTAAACAATTTTCAAAACTGAATCAATCAAATCTATTGGACGTTTAACGGGTGAAGATAGTTGATCAGTCTACCTTCACCGGACATCGACTAGTGGTCATCCAGAAATAGAATGTGCTCCGGAACTTGGGAAAAGACTAGCTAGGTCTTTCCCCCACGCTGGACTAATCGGTTAAACATGATACACAACCCAATTAGCCATTTACGCAACCACATGCTGGGCCGTTACCGAATAACGGGCCTCTTACGCCACTCTAATAGATCAACTAAATTCCCATTTTTTGCCTCTTTCCAAATTTCCACGACATAGGTGGATCAAAACCTTCCACGACATAGGTGGATTAAAATAGTCTCTTTATCCAGTTTCCAAAATCACTGTCACCTATCTCTTTTTAAAACCATTATGTCTTTCCAAATCACAGCACACTATTCAAAACTCTTTTCATTTAAATCACGTTTAGAGATAGGTGTTTTCAGAAGTTACTTTTCCCCAAAACAGATTAAAAACAGTGATTTATAAATATGGGGATACGCAACTTAAAACATTTTTGTTCCATTACGAAAGTAAAATATTTAGCTATTCACATATACCGAACCATAAAAGAATGGTCAGGGGTACTTACCTTGCAGAGCGTTACAACTATCTCTGATTGGCCTTGAACCGATTCGAGACACTCGGCTTTATCGCTTTACTATTTGACTATCCTGAGTCCGACTTCAACGCTCAGGTCTTTCACTTAGGAACCTCGCTGCGCTTGCCGACTGATCACTAGGTTATCTTAGTTCGATCTAACTTCTGAAGTCCTTCGACTATAACCAGAAATAACAGGGAACGGCGGAGGGCAACAGGGGAATAGATAAATAAAAAAAAGAAGCAGAGATATAGAGATATGACAGGAAATAAATGAGAGACGAGAGGAGAGATCGAGTGCTGCGAGAGAAGATAGAGGAATTTGAGAGTGAATCGGAAGTGAAGGAGAGAATGAGGTCGAGATGCAGGGGCTGTATTTATGTTTTTTTATTTTGTTAACTGAGCAGCTGACACGTATCCTGCAATTAACAAGGGAGAGACACGTGTACAATTAACACCCGACAACCTAATTTTGTACCGCATTCCGCAATTTATCGAACTAAAGTGTGCATAAAGCAAATTCATAAAGTTACGGAAACAGTCTTAAAATTTTCTAAAAACCCCGAAACTAATGAAATAAAATTTTCATAATTTTTAAAGTATTTTTGAAACACAACTCGTACCCGCATTTCACAATTAACGAACCGAGCTGCACTTAAAACAAATTCAGAAATTACGAAAATAGTCTTAAAATATTACAAATATCCCGAAATTTATAAAAATATAAATTTTGTAATTTTAAAATATTTTCTAAAACGCAATTTATACCCGCTTTTATCAATTAAACGAATCGACGCGTGGGTGGAATTAATCCCTAAAATTACCAAAATAGTTTTAAGATTCTCGGAATATTCCAAATTTAAATAAATATAAATTTCATAATTTTTGAAGAATTCTAGAATTAAATACGGATTTTACAAATAATTGCACTCAGAAAATCATACAGGGCTAAATAATTAATGAAATATTGATTTTTAAATTTTATAAAATCCCAAAAATAAATATTGTCATTATAAAATCATAAAAACAATTTTAAAGATAGTCTTAGTATTTATGCAAATAAATTTGCAATAAATCCACTTTTAAAAGTGAAAACAATTCAGTACTACTCAACCAATAATTACACGAACGACCCTATGCATCATAAATTACACATAAACAATAATAGAGTAACACATAGCAGTCAAAATCAATACACATATTTATTTAATTAAATCTTTGATAATAACACCTTTAAATAATATAAAAGTATACGAGTCGTTATAGCTGACCTTTGTAGCACTTGCCTGTGCAGGGAATCAGATCGGAAAATTTTGTAAGGAGCCTTGTAGCGCGAATCAACGATGTAATCTCAAGCAAGAGGTCCCCTTTGAAAGATCTTCAATCATTCATTCATTCAACTATCAGTGCAGCAATTCTGTCAATCTCTAGCACAACCGGTTCAGTATTTCTAGTTGTAGTATCTTCTTCACAGGTATAGCATTAACCAGTTTTCCTTCTCGAGCCTGACATGAAAGACAAGAAAACAATTTAATAATTATATAAACTAATTGAAATATTTTAATACTAAAAAATTATAATATTCAACAAAGTTGAGATGGCCGAGTGGTCTAAGGCGCCTGATGCAAGTCCAGGTCCGCAAGGGTGTGGGTTCAAATCATACTCTTAAAATTGTTTGATTATTTTTATCCACGAAAATACTACTAAAAGAGATCAAGTTCACTATGCAACTTGTCTTGCAATTCGAAATGACCTTTTATATCCTCTTGGTCAACAAAAACTACAACGAGACTACATCTCTTTGGACTTTAGACAAACATGAATTTGTGTTTTTAGAACTGGGACTGGAATGATTGAAGGACATAATTATAGGAAAGCAAAACCATTTATGATAAAGTTATGCGGATATTGCACATTTAAAAGCATACTATTTTCATTTTCATTACCTATTGCAATTACCAAGGTATTGCATAGCAGGTTTTAACAGGTGATGCAGCTACACATAAATTACATTAGACTAACAGGCACATAAAGTTAGACGCAAGATACAATATTAAAACTAGTAGTTGTGTTATAAAATGTATAACCGCAAAGATACACGTACACTACACCATTGTTCCCCAAGAATGAGCAACAACCAATGTAGACAACTCCCCATATTTATCTACATGCTCCTCACCATCCATAAACCTATTATAATCATACAAATAAGACAGTACGAAACTAACCAAAGTTCAAAGTAATTACATTCCACAATTTGGTTTTGAGTCCTTATAAACCACTAATCAACTACTTTATAACTAAATTGTACTACCACAAAATATCAACTACATGAAATTGGTCCCAGAAACGAGCATAATCTTATATAATTCAAACAACTAAATTCTCTTTAAAAATCGCATTGGAATTACATGCACATTGAGGAACAAAAATTTTAATTATAGGCTCGACGTAAAATGTGAGACATGACAATATATACAATACATACAAGGTGTAATAACTGATAATAAAGCACAGACCTTTAACTCTTTCTCTTAGTTGTGCCTGTAAAAACATGAACTTTAGTCAATTTTCACAAATTATATTAAATAAAGAAAACACCCCCTTCAATTCCTCTCTCTCTCTATATAAGTCTCCCTATCCCTCCTCCCTCCCTCTCTCTCTCTCTATTAGTCTCCCTATCCCTCCTCCCTTCATCTCTCTCTCTCCCCCCTCTCCCTCTCCTTCTCTGAGACACACACACATCCTCTCTCTCTCTCTCTCTCTCTCTCCCCCCCCCTCTCTGAGACACACACATCCTCTCTCTCCCCCTCTCTGAGATACACACCTAAACATTATATGTAATATGTATAAAAGAAGGAGAGAAATGTGGTAGAAGATGTTGCACTTTACTCCACTACAGCTACTGCTGCTATCAACCTAGTTACCCCAGCTTCCAGTACCAGTTTAGTTCGGGTCATTACCCGGATCCGACCAACTAATAATATCAACTTTGTAATGGAAAAAATGAAAAGATTAATTTTATGTATTAAGCGGAAATTGAAGATACACCCAAATCTTTCTAAATTAATTAATCGACTTAAAATATTATTATTATTCTATAGGTTATGTTTTAAATATCTATATATTTAACTATGTAACTAATTTACCCATTTTCAGAATCATTGTAATTGAATGATTGTAACTTGGTACAGATGTATGTAATTGAAATTGAAATTATTGTACCAAGTTACTGAAATTGAACCCAAAATTTACCCATTTGCAATTGAATGATTTGTTACTCAGATTGTAACTGGGTAAATTTTATGTAATTGAAATTGAATTATTGTACCAAGTTACTGAAATTGAACCCAAAATTTACCCATTTGCATCTGAGTCTCTATATCTATATATTCTTAATGACTACTCATTAATTTACCCATTTTCCAAATGGGTACCCATAACCCATATTAAGTATAAAATCACTAGATCCATGGATATATCCACAAAATTTATCCAATGGGTAAATAAATTTACCCATGACCCATATTAAGTATAAAATCTATATATCCATGGATATATCCATATAAGTTTACCCATTTTTTTACCCATCAAAACACTAAACATGGAAAAAATTTGAATTTTAAAATTTAAACATCTTATCTAAGAAAAGATTTGCATGATTTTCTTATATCTGTTACAACACTAATTCAATGATAATTATTGATTTCCTTATTCTCTCTCATTCTTTGCAAGCATGACCTAATTTTTTCATCTCCTACTTCAGTTTCATCGCGTAATTTTTGAGGATAATAGCTCAAGATTTTTGACCTAATTTTTTCATAAAATTCTTCATACAGATTTGATGTGTATCATATTCGTCATAAAAGCTTACAGAATACGTTGTTCATCTGTTAAAACCAGCTTCATGATTTACTGAATATATCTGGATGGATTGTCGAGGAACCAGTACATCAGGTATTCATCTCCTTTGTCAGTTTACTTATAATAACATCGTTTTGTAGATATTTGATTTGATCATGCTTTTCTTATAGGTTCAAAATGACGTGTTCGTGGACGAAATGTTGAAAATTTGTTTAAAAATCCATCAGAACCAGAGAATCAAGGTAGTGTACACTTTAATTCCATTTCTGATTCGTTTATTGAAAGTTATAATAATGTTCATGTATTATTTCAGTTGTCAACCGTCGTACACGTGGGAAGAATGTGGACAAGAATCTCACAAATTCAGCAAACATATATGATACACATAAGCTTTCTCTAAAGAATTTCAGATTGGTTAATGTGTATATATGTTTGACAGACGATGTTATGTAACATACCATGTATCTTCTCCGACCAAGCATATGAGTAATGATAATGTACATTGTTATACATATATTTGATGTGCTTATGTTAATAAAACAGGTCATTCTGTAATAACTCCGTTATCAATTATTGATTAAAGCGTGACACCAGAACAGGGTATTGGTCTCATTATTTATCCGCCTGATTGTTTATCCGCCTGATTGTTTTTATACATGGATTGATAAATGTGTCCTGAAGTTTCTATTAACATTCAGGAATAAGACAACTTTCAAAAGGTGTGTTTCAGAACGGAGTTGCTGCAAATCTGGAAAGTAAAAAAATGACATCAGATTACATCAATGGTATCATTCTTCATCCATTGTGATTGTTATTATACAGATTTTGTAATAATTACTTAAATTTGCATATATGTGTCGTGTTGCTGTTAATAATAAAATAGGTCATTTAGTAACAACTCCGCAATCAATGATTTATCAAAGCATTACACCAGAACAAGGTATTTGTATCATTGTTTATCCGTCTGATTGTTTTAATATAAGCATTTATAATTGTGGCTTGAATTTTCAATTAAATCAGGAATTAGACAGTTTTCGAAAGGTGTTTTGCATAGCGGACTTGCAGCAAATCTGCAGAGCAATATAATGACATCAGAGTATAATAATGGTATCATTCTTTATCCATTCTGATTGGTATCCAACATTTTTTCCAATTTTGTCTTCGATCATTTATTAGATATGTTGTGTTGCTGTTAATATTTTAAGCATAACATATTGTTAAGATTATCAATATGTAAGATACAGATTTATTTTACCCATTACTACTGATTAACAACTTCATGCAGGTACTGTTTCATCTCAGTTTAAAAGGTTAAAGCAGCAGCCGCAAAGTATTCTAAAGAGTCCTCTTTCAATATCTGATGAAAATATATCTCCTAATATTTCAGCAACCTCAAAACCAGGTTAATTTTAAAAGAGTTTGATGAACATCTTATTCCAGCCTATTAGGAGATGTTGGTCATGTTTCATGTTTCCATTTATTTCCCATCTTCTATGTAGTGCGGAAAGTAAGAATTCGTTCAAAAAATTTGAACAAACAAGATCTCGGTATTTTTCGTAACACCTTAGCAGATGGAGAAAGCAATAGAATAACACCAAAGCACAATAATGGTATCATTCTTACTCCATTCCGAGATGTATCATACCTTTTTATAATTCTGCCATCAATTTTCCTATATTTGTTGTGTTGCAGTTAATAATATAGGCCATCCAATGACAACTCCTATATCAAGATCTGATGAACGTGTGCCGCCTAATATATCGTTAAGATCGTCGAGAGGTAAAATTTAGTTGGATTTATTTCATGAAAACTATTTTTAACACATATTAGGCCACAATTTATAGCTGAGACATGTTTAAGGTAGTATTTCATATCCGAATTCCCGGTTAACACAGCAGATGCAAATTATTCTGCAAACTTCTCTTGCAGAAAATCTTGAAAGCCACATAATTTGTTCAGAAGAACCTAATGGTATACTTCTTGATATTTCTCATTTTTCTGATACATCTATAATTAAATTGCTTTTGAAATTGTGGATTTTGTGGGAATATTTGCAGTAATGAACAATAGATCTATGATTCAGCCTGTTGCGGTAAAAAAATCACAATCGTGTCTGCCGAGTCCGCTATCAAGATTTGATCAAAATATATCTCCTAATATTCCATCAAATTCAAAATCATGTTAATTTTCATTACTTTTATGAACTTCTTATTTCAGTTTGGTGAATGAGTGTTTATCAGTGCATATGCTAAAATATGTTTACCATCTTCTATGTCGTGCATAAAGTTAGGATTCGTCCAAAGAATTTCAACAAAAAAAATCTCGGTGTATTTCGTAGCACCTTACCAGATTTGAGAAAAATATCCGGACAATGTACTTCATCGCCTAATATTCAGTTTTCTTCTGCAACTAATCCATAGTTATCAGGTAATTTTTTAAAAAATAAAATGCAATTCCGGATGTATCAGTTGATTACGAAATTATGTCAAATTCTAGAAATTTCTGTATTCTGTACAATATTTTTTTCAGGGATGTATTCCTCTTCTCAGACTGGTGAACAAAGTATAAATCAATTTGTTTGCATAATATCGTCAAACGTTCCTGTCAAAGGTATAAAATTTTGCGGCTTATTCCTTAATTACACAACTTTGAAGGATTATTTAAACAATGTGTCATGTTTAATACTCTGCATCTACTAATGTATATTATGCGGAACATAATTGTAAAAATGCAAAATTTCAGAGTATTAAAAACACTGGAGACAGTTCTCTCATATTCTCAATTCCTGAATCCAGTGTGACAACTGTTCACAAACAAAAAGGTGTAAAAAATAAAATTATTGCTGACAGTAAAGAAGAACAGAATCCTTCAAAAAAGTTTTGTGGAAAACTATCACCAGGTCCTTCGTCGTTCAATACAGCAAATGTAAATAGTACATTTGAAAAAGGTGAAAGTTCTAGGAAAAAAAATTAATGAATGAGTTCAACGATGTTGATGACAATATTACAATCGATAGTGATACAACATGTGGAGGTATAAATTATTAGTTTTCGAATAATGTGTTTAATTCTGCTGGACATTAATAATTATTTTACTGTCTGAAGCATCACCTACTTTTACTCAATGATGATTTTTATAAATTTCCATTTTTTTCGACAGACATGGCTAGTGATATTGAGGATATTGATGAAGAATATTTGAGCAATAATCAATCTATGTGGGACGGATACTTGGATCTTGGAGCCCCTGATAAAATATGTTCGAAGTGTGATGCTGTCATGTGGACTCATAAAAGAAACAATAAGAGTTCTCCTAATAAGCCGCCAACATTTTATCTTTGTTGTAAAAATGGTCAACTCGTACTGGATAAGGAGAAACAGCCTCCCGAACCTCTGGCTACTCTCCTTACTGGGGGTGTTCATTTTAAGCATTTCAAACAAAACATAAGGTTTTACAATTGCATGTTTGCCATGAGTTCTACTGGAGGAAAGATTGACCATTCAATAAACAGAGGTGGTGCACCATATTGCTTCAAGGTCCAAGGTGTTAATTACCACAATATAGGAAGTCTGGTCCCAACTGATGATAACACTCCAAAGTTTTGTCAGCTTTATATCTATGACACAGAGGACGAAATCAACAACATGATGAATGCAGTTAATGGTTGTAGGGATGTTGTTAATGAAGAAATTGTACAATCTTTGTTGCACATGTTGTATGAGCATAACAGGTTGGTTAAAGGTTTTCGTATGGCTCGCGAAAGGGTTAGGCAAAATGCAGTAGATGAGTTTAAATTGGTTCTGATTTCATCCAGTTCAGCAAGTGGCCGACCAAATCTCATTGCTCCATCAAATGAGGTAGCAGGATTGATTGTTACTTCTCCTTATGCAAAAGGCTGTCGAGATACTGTCATTGATTCTAGAGTTGACGGATTATAGAGGATTTTTGAGACCGATCCACGTTTCATGCAACTTCAATATCCATTACTTTTCCCTCACGGAGATATTGGATATTATCATGAGATCCCATTAAATAGACCTGTGAAGCATTCTAAAAGAGCCATAGAAGTTACCGAATCTGAAGATTCTGACGAAAAAGGTGCTAGAAAGTATATTAAAATGAGAGAGTTTTATAATTATAAACTAATGATACGTCTTTCAGAAGGTACAAATATGCTATTTAACGAAAGTATAATTTGTCATTTAGCTGTTGAACTTTGTGATGATTAGTTTATATTCGATGAATTTATACCTTCTACTGTAACAGGTTTGACACCACATCTTGGAGGTCATTTATGGTAGCAATATGTTGTGGATGCTTTCACCGCAATTGAGCAATACAGATTGTAATGGATTAGAGACCATCAAACTACTATAAGATCTGACCTCTACCATAATATTAGAGATGCAATGTAAAAGGGAGATAGAAATCCATCCAATATTGGTAAAGCAGTCATTCTTCCCGCTTCATTCACCGGAAGTAAGCGCTATATGACTCAGTATTTTAAAGACTCATTAGCAATATGTTGAACTTTAGGACATCCTTCATTGTTCCTTACTATGACCACTAATATAAAATGGCCGGAAATTCAGTGCATGTTAAAACATATGCCTGGTGTTGATGTTGCTGATGCACCTGATGTTGTAGCCAGAGTCTTTAAAATGAAGGTTGATCAACTTATGGATATGATTAAAAAGAAAAATTGTTTTGGCAGATGTATAGGAGGTATCATTTTAGCTAAGTTTTTTTATACTCATTTTATTATTCATAAATTGTTCTATCAAAATGCACTTTTAGTATATATTTTGCCTGGTACTAACCGTTTTTCTACAATATTTCCATAGTGATGCATGTAATTGAATTCCAGAAGCGTGGATTGCCTCACGCTCATATATTAATTTGGTTGCACCCTGACGATAGACCTAAAACAACTGAGCAAATTGATAAAATGGTATCAGCTGAAATTTCCGATCCAGAAATTGATCCAGTTGGATATAATACCGTGAGCAATTATATGATCCACGGACCATGTGGTCCTGATTATACTAAATCTTCATGCATGGTCAAAGGCAACTGTATAAAGCATTTTCCTAAGTGGTATTTTCATAAACATCCTTAAATTATAAATACTTTACTTTGTTAATAACTCCAGTTTTATTACCAGATTTTTTATAATTTTAAAAATGTTTTATTACAGGTATAATTCTCATACATTTTTTGATGAGTGTGGATTTCCCATATATAAAAGAAGGAGGACTGGAATTACCATTAACAAGAAGGGGTCAATCTTGATAATCGCTTTGCTGTCCCATTCAATCACGATCTTTTGGTACATTTTCAATGTCACATGAATCTGGAGATTTGCAATAATTCAAGATCATTAAAGTACCTTTTCAAATACTGTTTAAAGGGTCATGACACGACAACAATGTGTTTGAGGAAAACACGTACAGGTACTTCTGCAACAATCCCAAAAAAAACACCAAAAGGTCCGATTGATGAGGTAAAACATTTTTTGGATGGGAGATATGTTTGCGCATCAGAAGCATCTTGGAGGATATTTGCTTTTGACATTCATTCCCGTTGGCCATCGATAGAGAGGTTACCGATACATTTACCAGGCGAGAAGCATGTTTCGTTTAAGGCTGGAGATGTCTTTGAGGATGTTTGCGACAAGGCAATATAAAAAAAAACCAAGTTAGAAGCATGGTTTGATGCAAATCAGACTTTCCCAAATGCGAGGAATTACAGTTATTCTGAATTTCCAAATAAATTTACTTGGCATCCTCAACCTGGTATCTGAAAAGAAAGCAAAAGAGGAGATGTTAATGGGAGACTCTCTGAAGTGCATTCATCAAGTGGTGAACTATTATATCTCCGCATGTTGTTACTTAGGAAGAAAGGTTCCATGTCTTTTGAAGATCTTAAAACTGTTAATGGACACATCCACGAAACATTCAAGGAAGCTTGCGCGGCCCTTGGTCTTCTACAAAATGATAACCAATGGCATGAAGCAATTTCCGAGAACTCCCATACATCATTGCCTCCACAGTTACGTGCAATGTTTGTCATTATTTTGGCATACAGTCCTATTTCAGATCCACTTAGACTTTGGGAAGCTAATTGGCAATGTATGTCAGACGATATTCTCATCATCAGGCGACATATGCTTAATGATCCTCATCTATACCTATCAGACGAAGCTTTGAAGAATTACACACTTGCAGGTTTATATCTCATTATCATACCACCTGAATAATTAACATAAATATGTTTTAGATATTATATGTAGTATACTTTTAATTATAATACTTCATATATATTTGTGTCCGCAGAAATTGAAAAATTGTGTAATGATATCGGGAAGAGTTTGAAGGACTACGCGGCAATGCCATTTCCAAGTGGAGTTTATTTTAGCAATGCTGTTAACAGACTACTCCAAGAAGAAACTTCATATGATAAAGAAGAACTCAAAATTTTGCATGAAAAGAATCATGGAATGCTCAACCCTGAACAGAAGAACATTTATGATTCAATCATACAAAATGTTTATAATAAGGTAGGTGGTGTCTTCTTTGTATATGGAAGTGGAGGATGCGGTAAGACATTTCTGTGGCAGACATTATGTTGTCGCCTTCGTTCAGAAGGAAAGATTGTGCTTGTTGTGAATATGTTGTGTACTTGATGATCACTTAAACAAAACATCTAAGTAGATTTTACTTAGTGAAATAATGTAGCACTCGACGGATAAGAATTATAGTCCCGACGGATAACTCATTATAGTCCCGATGGATGATTAACTTATTATCCATCGAGTGAGTAGCTTATGTAATAATAAGTTTGTAGCACAGTGATATATGCACCTTTGTATAGAATATGTAGTAGCATATAAGTCATGTTGACTTTAACTAGATATGCAGAATAGGTTGATTAATTGTACATAAGTAATGTCTTGTAATTCTGTATAAGTGAAATGAAGTCAAGTGCCAAAATAGCTATTGACGGATGATTAACAAAGCCTTCGACGGATGATCAAATGACTGTCAACGAATATTTAACATAGCAGTCGACGGATGATCAATTAAGTCATCGACGGATGATCTGAAAGTCGACGGATGATCATATCAAGAATTCAAACATCAGTTGAACAGTGAAAGCTGACACACAGCCGTCGAGTTGGATACAAACACATTGTGGAAGCCCATTAACTGGGTAATAGAGGACGAAAAGCAGCAAAGATTAAGACTGTTAGATTTTATATTTGTTAAGTCTTTTTGACTTTGTAATCTTGGTATTATATAAACCAAGAGAGTATCAAATAGAAAAATAACTGAGATAGTTGAGAAACACAAAAATAGAGAAATCTTTGTAAGCATAATCTTTAGCATTTCCTGTATTCTCAGAAGTTCCATTTGTAAGCAGCTGTGGGCATTTCTGCACACAGAGTCCTCTCGATATATTATATATATCTATGGTGGAATTGTTTAAATCCACCAGAAAGTTTTTGAAGACTCTTGTTTTTAATTACTTATATTTTGATTCATTTAAGTTTACATTCCGCATTGTGCTAATCAAAACAAATATATCTTTAATCGAGTTGAACATTTTTATTTCAAGAAAAAGGTTCAAGAATTCCATTCAACCCCCCTTCTGTAATTCTTGCTACATTGTTAAGGGACTAACAGTGCTTCATGTTGCCTCATGTGGTATAGCAGCCGTATTGTTGCCTGGTGGTAGAACTGCACATTCAAGATTCCATATTCCTTTGAAACTTGATCAGGATAGTACAGCCGGAATCAGATATGGAACCGATATTGCAGAATTAATGCAACAAACTGATTTGATAATTTGGGATGAAGCGCCAATGCAACATCGTCATGCCTTTGAATCTGTTGATTTGGTTCCTGTGACGCTCCTATATAATTCTCCTCATTGTTCTGCTCTCGATGAGCTTCCTATTTATTCCACCGGTATTGCTTATAAAATTTTAGATCAAATCGCTTACAATTTATTGTGTTTAACTTTAAGTTTATTATTGTAGATGTTATTGGAATTGTTGAACTCCTGCAACCAGTACAATCTATTACGACAAGATTTAGTGAAAAGGAAGTGTTACGCTTTAGAATTTCAGATGGCGTGTAAGAATTTTCAATAATTTTTTTTACAATTATAAAAATACTACGCCATCCTCCAGTTTTCATATTTTACGTATTAACACTATTGAACATCCATAAGTGTTTGAAGTTTTATTATATTCGTGTTAGGAGGGCCATCCAAGTGTGTTTTAGCGGTTCTTTGCCAACAAATTTTGAATCATTGTACCAAGTTACTGAAATTGAACCCAAAATTGTGATTATGGCATATTTAGAGTCTTTATGTATCGAGGTTAATGTCTTATTTTTTATATTAAAAACCTTTAAAATTGTAAGCGTTCTCATAAGTTATACAATTTCTTTTAGCTCTTTAATAATATATATTTTTCGCTCTTAAAAACAGGAAGAGCGCAGATCAGCAATATTCCGTCAACAAAGGTTTTTGTCAATCTTGATTATCCTGATGTCTTATATTTGAGGCAGTGGTAACTAAATATAAATTATATATTTTTGATTTTTACATCATTTTTTTCATATAAACACTTATAATTTTTACATACTTTGCAATATAGGTTGATGGATATTTGACAAATCCAAATTTGACGCTGCAGAACCATTCCCGTCAATGAAGCTTGAAGACACTTTATTTTTACTGCATTTCTATTAAACTTCCTGATTCAACCGCATTATCGTATTTGTTTTTATTAAACTTATTTACCACGCTATGGATTATTTTATAATTTCTGTGTAAATCATAATTCTCTCAGTATTTGTCTTTATTAAATGTTGGAACAATTTTGATTACATTATCTCAACTCAACAGTTTAAATAAATACATTAATTTAATATGTATATTCTAAAGTTCTGAAAAAAAGATGTTATATATAATTCCATTTTGAAAGAATCAAACAGATTATGTTATAAATATTCATACCATTTTCATATCTTATGCATATTTTTAAATGAATTAGAGAAACAGACAGAGGCATGAACAAAAATATGCAAGTTAATAAAAAAATAAGATCAATAACAATTTGATTGTGATGATTGGATTAATTTAATTGATTAACCTTAATTAATTAATTAACTCAAAATTTAAAATATAATATTCTGTTACATCTAAATTATACTTATATATTCAAGAATTATATTGAATAGATAGAAAGATAATTGATGATTAATGACCTAATCATTGAGGATTATGTTGTTGTCGGTCTTCATCGTACATATTTTTAAAAAAAGTATCAATTATCATAAACTTACCATATTGAATAAGATAATTGATGAATAATTAAAGAATCAATCAGGACCATATTGTTGGCAGTCTTTATCATACAGTTAAAATAGAGTATCAATTAGCATCAATTTACTAGTTTGAATAGTAATCATAACCTATCAAGTTGCATATATCATTTGTAAATGCATTTAAATTTCATGCCTTGAGATAAACATCAAACATACTCTGACACTAAAAATAAAACTTTAGGTTTCCTCTCTATTTGTTCTCTCTAAAAACATCATTGATTGGTACGAACTGATGTAATATGTTATCATTATTTCTTCATCGTGCATGCTATCATTTTTTGTTAATATTTTGAAGTTTTTAATTCATCAATTGTTAATGCTTGACACTTTATTTAATTGACTTGAACAAAAGCTTCAATGGAGTCTGCAGTATTCAATCTTATTGAAGACCTTTATCAATCGACTACCAGTTGGAAGATTAAGGCTAGAGTAACCAGGATGTGGACCAGCGTTAGCTCTGAGAATGGATCAATCAAAGGATATAATGTCATTCTGCTTGATGATGATGTAAGTCTTATGTTGTAAAGTTTTATTATGGTATTACGTAAAATCCTACCTTCTTTTGTATACCAAATGTAACATCCTCTTTTGTTTTAGAATAATCACGTCCATGCATTTGCTTATCCAATATTTGGAATGGATTCAAAACTCCGGTGATTGAAGGAGGCGTTTATGTTTTTGACTAATTTTCTGTGAAAGATGTTGTCGGTAATCTGAAGCCTGTACAAACTGATATCTGCATCAGATTTTCACAATATACTACGGTCACCCCTGTTGAAGACGATGGCATGATTCCTGCCTACAAATTCGAATTTCTGGATTTAGATGATCTATTTGCTGAGGCCAGCAAATATCAGCCACAACAACAGCCTGAATTTGCTATAGGTGACCTTAATATAATACTCTTTTGGTTCAGATTATTAGTTTTTTAAAATGCGTACCTTAATATTTCACTGCATTTTATCTTTCACTAAATTAAATATATTGCTCTGTTTAGTTTAGATGTAATTGGAGTTATTGAGGATTTTGAACATCTAACGAAACTTGACACAAAATTTGGCATGCGAGACATTGTCAAATTCAGGATTTGTGATTCCAGGTTTGTCGAATGTATTAATATTTATCCTGTAATTATAATTATTTTCTGAGTCCGTCTCTAATGTGGAAGTTATATATCCTGAAATATATGTTAATTTTTCAATATAGTAATCAGCATAAAGTAAGTGTTTGGGGAGATCTTGCTGTGTTGGCCAATAACATTTATATTAAGGAACTCCAGGCTCCAGTAATTGCAATAATAACGAGCACAAAAGTTACAACTTTTATGAGTAAGTTCTCTTTAACTACTTAGTATAAATGACCTTGACATTATACAAAAATTTCCTGAACTATATTGCTTTGATTTAGATACTGTGCAGATTTGTACTTTGCCATCTTCAAAATTGTACCTCAACCTAGATGATGAATCTGTGACTGATATGAGGATGAGGTAGTACGATTAAGAAATATATTAATTACATAATTACAGCACGTTTGCATGTTTAATAACAGTTGATAGGAGGCTGAGTTAATAAACATCAATGTTTACCTTTGTAGGTTGAAGGAGGAGGGATATTTGTCAAAGAGAGAAAAATATCTTAAGGCGGCAAAATCTGAATTTGTTCAACCCTTTATGGAACGAATGACATTAAAGGATCTCAATGAAAAGCTGACATATGATGACTTGAAGGTTTTATTACCTTTAGGAAATTTGCATGACACAACCATATTGAATATGATTTATTTTTAAATCTGAACCTTTTTCACTTCAAACAGAAAAGGATATACACCACGTTCTCAGATGTTAAGGTGGATGAGGATGTAGCATGGTGGTTTTACAGTTGTAACAAATGTCAACAAGAGGTTGAGCGGCTTGACAGGAGATTTCGATGTAATAATTGCCCTCGCATAATTTCGGTTGCCCCTAAAAGGTAGAACAAATTAGAGTTATATTTTTAATTTATTATGTTTTAGTCTGTATTAAAGTCAACTTTCAATAGTTATCACAAAATTCCTTACAAATTCAGGTTTCGTATCATGGTCCTTGCCGAAGATGATATATTTTCATGTAATATTATGCTCATGGACCGAGCTGCTAGAAGGATTGTTGGCACAAGTGCAGCAAAAACGTATAATGATTTTGAGAAGGTATAAATTCATTACAACAAAGCGGATCCAATGAAATGTTCTAAATTATTAATTAAAGTGTTTAATAATTATTACATTGTCTTAGGCTCCTGAAGAAGTCCTTCCTCAGGTACTTAAAGATTTGGTTGGAAAGGAAGTCACTGTCATTATTCAATTGAACAAAGCAAATGTAACTGAGGATAGTACCATATTTGATGCAAATGACATATTTGACACGACTACGCAGAGTCCAAGTCCATCTGAATCTGCACATATATCAGAATCTTCCTCCATCAACTTTTCCGTTAATGTAAGTTTGGTTTTTATATGTTATAATACTTGAACCATTATAATTTTATAACTTTTAGTCTTCCAACAAATCTTTACAAAGCATAATTGTTTTTATGTTAGGCTACCGATCTTGATGCCATTGATCATACTTCAGGCTCTGCAAAATCAGTTACCAAAAAAATTAAAAAGGTAAGATACATTTATGTATTGTATTTTGTTTTTTTTGCATTTAATCACTTACATTCCGTTCATTAATTATCCTCATAAGTTGTAAGATAATTTGTTTTTATACGTTAAATTTAAAGGATTACATATTGGTTTTGGTTCTCAACGTAGGTCTGAGTTACATTACAATTTTGATATAAATTGATTGGTATAAATATATTTATAAGTATCAATATTCTATTATTTTTTTTGGTTAAAATCATATTCTAAGAATTTTTAATTTGATAAAATTTGCAGGAGAAGTAATACAGCAGTTTATCACTCAATTATTTTGCTTGATGTTATGTAGGAAAACTGGATTGGATTGGTGTTTAGCATTTTTGAATTTCGTTTTAAATAATCGTCATTTTCAAGTTGTACATCTTTTATTTGGCATGGATGCAGCATTTGTGTTGGCAGTCCAATTTCCTCAATTTTTAATTATTAAATTTCCTTTTCACATTGAACTCTAAACTTGGTTTGCTGATGTTGAAAGTTTGTTTTTCCTATTTGAATCAATGAAAAATGTGTTTTGGTTGTTTTTGTCATTTATTTCGTACTATTGTCAAATTGCGTTATTGATATTTAATACAATTCTAATGGGGACACCAAAGTTTAGTAAGCAGTTTTTAGTTATAACTGTTTCAAGTTAGTATTATAGTATAAGTATAACTGTTTTAAGTTAGTTTTTTTCAAGTCACAAATTGGTAGCCATTCCCCAATAGTCACATCTTTCCATTGTATGGAGTATTTATAGAAGTGTGTCATTACATTTGAGATTAGTTAGTCTGTCAACCTTTGATTGAACCCAAAGAAACACGTAAATCATGGAAGATGTTGAACGTGTATGGCAATTCCCTGCTCAAGGTTGGATGAAGATAAATGTTCACAGTGAGTTTATTCAGAATGCTCCTGAAGGTCAGAATAGAAATGGCATTGGCGTTGTTGTGAGAGATTCAAATGGCCTTCTTATTCGATTAACATATGGTACCATTCCGGGCCTAACTAATCTTAATAGTGCCTTATGGGCTGTTTTGATAGGAATGCGTAGAGCATTTCAAGACCAGTACGAATGTGTTATCATTGAGACTGATAATATCCAGGCTTACACTGAATGCAAGTATTATAGAGAGGATGGAATAACACCACATACTAGGAGTACATTCAGATGTATCCTTTCACATCTTAATGATCCTAACATTCGTTATGAAATTAATTTGGTATATCCGCAGAGGAACTCTGTTGCAAGACGTCTGACATCAATTGGTAGACAAAATCTGCACGATTTGCAGACATTGGACCGGCCTGTTGACAACATTTAAGAATTTCTTAATATGGATTTAGGTCTTGGCCCTCCACAAGCACGATTTCAGGATATTGAGATTAATGACCCTGAACCTGTTCAAGATGGACAGGTTGTGAATTTCTAAGCATGTTCAATAGTTTGTGAGTGTTCCTGTTAAGTATGTATATATGAATATGTAACAAATTTGTACAGTTTGGTTATATATATGAATGCAAATATTTATTGTAATTGTGAAAAATGTTTTTTGTAAAAGATAATGATTTGATGTTACATGCATTGTCCATCACTAAATTTGACCCACATCTATAAAGTTGTATCTTTCTTATTGACACGTTTATCAATTCGAGTCATGATTATGTTGATTTCCACAAGGCAAATATATATTGGAAATTATTTTTATTACTACAAGTCATAATGATGTAGTATTCCTTTCCAATAATCCAAGAAACCCCCATTGTTACTTTACGTTTTTCTAAATTTACATATTTTTAAACAATTACAAAGTAGAGTAGGAAATGAAAAGGTTTTATTCACATTCAATTCAGTTAACTCCGGTATTTGGAATACAGAAAACATCTTATTTTCTCACAAACTTGCTCAGTTCCAAGTGTGCTATCAATTACATATATAATAGTTGTAGAACGTTTCCTTATTTATAGACCTTATCACAGTCAGTTAAAATTCTAATTTTCTTCATTGCCCAAAATACTCTCTTCAGTTCATCATGCCAAACTTTAACATTTTCATCGTCAATACTGATATTATGTCTATATTGTTTGGCTTCTTAATACACGATCTTGATAGCTTTCAAATGTTCGGAAAGTTTCTGATGGCCTACTATACCAAATCTAGCCGAATACAAGTTAAGGAGATGTTGTAGAAGCTCAACTGGGATGCTCTATACCAGTACCATAATCATTATCTAGAAGTTCGGCGTGACCAATTCCATGGTTTCATTCTTTTTGCCATTTCTCTGGAATTTGAGCAAGCTATGTTTTATAACTCGGTTCGAATGCTTTTCATGCGCAACAATGTGGATCATAATCTTCAAACTCTCTCTTTTCTCTCCATTAATCATTTCCCATCTTATTTTAGTTTTGTGTTTTTTAGAGCAGTTTACAGACCATATGAAAGAGATCAGGTTGTTGAAAAAATGTCTCATATTCTTATAATCCTTGATCTTAAATCGAAGTTATTAGACATTATTCATTTGCTTGAAGATATATACTGGAACATATCGGACGTAGATAATCTGCTTCCTGTTTCTAAATTTTGTCCAAATGCTATAAATAAAGACCCGATCAACAGGATTGAAGGGAATCCTTTTGGTGAAGAGCTTTGGTATTCACTTTGTGAGTTGACTGTTAAGGAGAAGTATAGTGAAGTAGGTGATTTCTATCATGCACGCTTAACCATGTCACATATCTGGAATTCAAGTTGTGGTCATTGCAAAGTGCAACTACTTTTGTTCAAGATTTTATTGGGTGATGTTTGTGATTGATGTGTTGCACTTTTATTTAATTTTAGTACAAAATTAAAACCTTTGGTAGTTGAACTTATGTTATTTCTAGCCTTGATAATGAATGCTCTATTGTTGTTCTTTCCTTTTGTTTAAAGTTACATGATAATGATCTGTGATATATATGTTTTGAACATGGAAATGACATTATTGTGGTATATATTCCAAGATAGATTGTATGACACAATCTTTTGTTATAAAAAATAAGAATATGATAAATACAACAATTATATAAGTAAAGATTTTGTGTTGTCACTTCCACAATTAAAATATTGATCAGACTATATAATTTGCCCATTTTGTGGAGAACTTGGGATTATGCCATACTAACATAACCTTAAAGTTATTTGACGTGGTTAGTTGGAAATCTTCATTAACTAAAAGTATCCCTGATTTGTAGCTAATAATGTACCAAAATGATACCAAACCCATATTAGTGTCTAACAAATCAAGTGTAACTGAACAGATTTAAAATACACAAATGTTGTATTTTTATGCCATGAATTTATGTTATGATTAGGTAACTACCTTATTTGAAGCATGGAAGAAATCAGTACATATGCCCAATGGCGTGTGTACCCAATAATTATCACAAAATATTTAAATCCATTAATAGCCAATCATACAAATCCCATTATGTACGCATTGCGACTACGAATTAAATCCATGCCACAACAATTGGCTAAAGTATGAACATTACATGTCTTGAAACCGAGAGTATAAGTTACAAACATTATAAATGCTGATTAAATGCAAGCATAGTAATGAGATGTATTCAGCCAATTCCTCTTCATTGCATTATCCCTGAAGTGTTTCCTGGTCATTCTCTGCATCAAGAGAAAGATCACTCCAAGATTTAGATGTGTGTGAAAGAATGTAGTCAAATAATCATGTTTCAATCAAGTAAAAAGAAGTTATGTAAGGTAAGAAATTATTGTCAATTAATATGACCATATTGTATTATAATTTTGTTATTAGTAGAGTTATCACCAGCCCCTGGGGTCTGATCTTCAAACAACTTCTGCACTCCATCTTTGTCAAAAATGAAAGCATCAAACCGACCAGCTTCCCAGTTTGTGAACACTATAAAATCTCCCATGTTGAGGCTAAGTTTTGGTGGAATTTTATAGAGACCAAAGAACCGCATCTCATAATCGGAAAAATAACCTGTAAACATTGTATCCAAAGGGAAACAGTAGAGAACAACTTCTGGGATATGCTTGCCATATCGTGCCACAAAAGGATGTGGAATATCCTGCAATAGGAGTTAGATCAAATTAATCCTATGTTTTTATATTTTGTAAAAAAAAGCACATGTGCATAACATATTACAAGTTAATGAGAAAATAACTTACAACTATGCCATCATAGATTGTTTTCTCAGTAGCTTTAACTAGAATTTTAACTCCAGCTCCAGCAACATTGGCTGATCATGTGTATAAACAGTATAATAACGATAATGACTTAAGATCGGTTTTCCAATGTGTAACCAAATATTGAAGAGCAGAAGACAGTATTACCTCTCTTTGTCGCATAGAAATTTGGATCTTCAGGCTTGACATAGTTTATCTCACACCCAATCTTATCAAATATGTGACCCCAGTAATTTCTTGAAGATTCAAAACAGAGAAGAAGCTTACAACCACTTCCTTTTGGGTAAACTTGGATGAATTCCCCAAGTACAATTAGGCTGCCACTCTTATTATCATAAGTGAAATATAGCTTCTACCCATTTGGTAGTATTATGTGTCCAGTAACAGCAAGTTTGCCACCATATTGATTAACAATAGTGGCTGGTAATTTATGCAACCGTAAATAAAGAGCCTTTCAATAATTCAATTAACAAGCACGATCAAATATTCACACAAAATATAAAGTTATTTACCATCAAACAGAACTATGAATGATGGAATCTTCACAGGGTCAGAGGTAGTATGCTGCATTTGAATAATAAAAATAGTTATTATTATCAACTACATAAATAGTATAATATTCCAATTAGTAAAACATGTTGAGTTCAACAAAAATCAGTTCAATGAATGGCTAAGTCCAGGCAGTCATGAGGGATATGATTAGAAATCAAAAAACCAGACTCAACATTGTTTAATGACTGTCCCGGGATATAACATCTTTAGACAAAAATCACAACAAACCCTTCCAGACAAAACGGATTGTGACTATCAACCAGGTACTTAAAACATTTACAAGGTTTTTTGCACCATGTAAGTGAATATACAGATGGAAATACGTTTTCATTACAACATAAAGGATTAGAAATCAATATACCTATGTGTAATATGCTACTGACTTTCCCAACACATAACCAACTATCCCAAGATCACAACATACACTTCGACCCAGAACGGTTTTATTGTATAAACCACATACTTAAACACTTTACAATGATTTTGCAACATATAAGTCAATATATAATATGGCAATACTGTATACAAAAATACCCAATATGAATCAATACACAATCTTTTCATCAGATTACAATGACAAATCTATTTAATGTTAATAACTAATTTCATAGCACCATGAATGTAGACTATTCAGAATACTTATATGTAAACAGATATGAGCAAGATTGATCAAATCAAATTTAATTAACACAAAACATAGATTTATCTACTTTCATCACATTACTAATTGAATGACAGAGTATATATACCTCCATAGTTGAGTAGAATGATGAAAATCAAAAGTCCCCTGACGATTGTTTGTGCCGAGTTTGGAGTTTTGTTCGGTGTTAGTATTGATGAGAATGGTCTTTTGCATGCAGGGGTTTATTTTGATCCAGTGAACAAAAGTCAATCAACACGGTTCTCTATGTGTAATTACAAATTACAATAAGTGCTTATTTAATGGAAAAGATGTAATAAAATTTACATGTTAGGTTACATAATTATGAATATTAAGTAAGATTACATATTTTAAGTATGCATTCAAATTATGTATTTGAAAAAATGTGTAAATTTTACAAACTTACAATCGAGAAGAATATTAAGTTATTATTTTTTTAATATTAAAATTTAAGTTAGAAAACATTATGCCGCAGTTTTAACAGAATTGTACTATAGAATAATTTTGAATAATTTTCAAGAAGTTTATTTGTCTGAATATGCCCTGAATACGGATTATAAAGTTACTATTTATATTATTAAAATACACAGCACTAATAAATTTTGGTTTTAATAGATTATGTGTCATTTTTTTATACATGTTCTCTCATATCTTCATGTATGAGCATTCAATAGTTTAAAAAAAGTATTTGGTATCTTTTGTAAATCTTTGGAGGTGTATTATATATGTTATTGTAATAAGATGTTTTGTAATTGTAATTTGAATAAAAATAATAATAGGCTTATAGACTTATTATATTTATGTCTAAAGTTTTGACGAAGAAAATAATTCGAACAATCGTTATCAAATGTCTATTAAATATTAAACATCTCAACTAAAGAATATAATAAATATATTTATTATTGATTGTATTGTATTAATTTTTTAACCCTATGGTAAAAGCTTAAAATTAATACAAAAATATTTGTTTTTGAAACATTAAGACTTATTCGAGCTAATTTATTTTAAAATATTTTCTTATGAACGTTTAGTTTTGTATTTTACGCCATAATATCATCAGAGGGGAAAATTTCTAATAACCGTTGTATTTAATAGATTATGTGTTATTTTGGAATCCATGTTTAGTCATCTTCCCATGATAAAGTTGCAATAGATATTCCATTTGTTGTTCCAATTTTTTTCACATTCATATAATTTGGAAGAGAATTCAATATAACATAAACTATTGCAATACCATATTTGATGAGAATAAATGTTTGCATTGATCAAGATAATATCATCACACTTATTCCTACCGAATCGAGATAATTAATTTCAAATTATATTCTTTTGAGGTTTTAAAATTGCTTATGTAGGAAATGATTACTGTAAGTACAATTTGTTAAAATAGATTAACAAATAGTTTTTCATAATTAATGTACCAATCCAGTTTAGGTGTAGGGAAATGATAACACCCATGAAATAATTAATGTACAAACTTACATTTGAGAACAATATTTGTTATTTTTTTTCCAATAAAGAAATTTAGTTTGTAAAACATTATACCAAAGTTTGAACAGAATAATATTACAAATTATTTTTCCTATATTTCAAATAGTTTATTTGTCCGAATATGTCGTTCACTGGATTATAAATATTACTATTTATCTGAGATAATTAATTTCTAAATAGTTTTGCATGAGGTTTTATATTAGCCAATTCACGCTAATATATCATCAAAATGCACAACACTAATAACGATTGATTTTAATAGGTCATGTGTCATATTTTTATACATGTTCTCTCATATCTCCATGTAAAATTTGTAATAGTTTCCAAAATATATTTGGTATCTGATAAAAATTTTTGGACCTGTATTAGATTTTTTTTTTGCAATAAGATGCTTTGTAATTATAGTTGGAATAAAAATAATAGTAGACTTATAGAGAAAATAGATTTTTCAGAAAAGTTTTGACGAACAAAGTAATTCGAACAATTGTTATCAAATGTTGGGTAAATATTAAATATCTCAACTACAGAAAAGAATAAATATCTTTATTATTTATTATAGTGTATTATTTTTTAACCGCATGCTACAGTCTTAAAAAACTATATGACATTTTCAAACATTATGACTTATTTCTACTATTTTTTTTAAAATTTAGTTCTTATGAACTTTTATATTTCTATTTTACGCCATAATATCATCACAATTAATGTAATAACCCCAAAATTTTTCAACTTTTTGTAACCCTTGTGAATAGTGTTTTAGCTGAATGAGAAAACTTTTCGCGCCACACTATGTAGGGGTTCTGTTATGGATATTCTGGGATATTATTAGTACTCTATAAAGTATATAAGTGTATGTAAATATCGTCAGAATCCAATTCCGAACACTTTGGTTTTTCCCGGAAATCCACAAGATACGGAGAGAATTGAGTATAAGGTAACAGGATAAAAAGGATTTAAATTAAAGGATTATGATAGAGGATCATAAAAAGGAATATAATGTATTGAGAAAGGTTAAGGGAACCTAAGTAATAAGATCCCGGGTATGATCCTTCAAACGATAAACGAGAACGAAAGTTAAGCGAACCGTATAACAGATCAGCGGTCATTAGGCAAACGATTAGGAAGTTAATCAAAGGGATTAATGGGAATGATGTCATCCAACCAATAGAAAGAAGACAAGGAAGGAAGGATGACATCATGAGGATGAGGTAAGCATGACATGGGAAGGAAGGAGGTGTGGTTGAATAAGGACCACACAAATTCAAGGGCAAGGTAGTAATTTGCTAAATCAAATACAAATCAAGCCAACCAAGCTAGCAAAATCATTTCATCAAAAATCAAAAACAACCAAGGCATTTGTTCTTCACTTTGCTCTCGGCTTTTACACATTTTCAAGGCATAGAATTTTCAAAATCAAGATCCAAGCATCCTAAATTGGTAAGAAAATTCTCTAATCATCTTTATGCTTAGTTATGGCTATATCATGAGTTTAAGCCATTAATTCTTTCTCTAACTTCTTCATTTAATCAAGGAAGAAGACAATGAATAGTGTTTTCAAGTTTTAACTTGAACTTTTTCTTGTTTTTCTTGAAGATCCAAGCTTTCCTAAGGCTTCTCAAAGCTTCTTAAGGCTTCCTAGCTCCACCCACCACTTCAAGGAAGGTATACCATTTCCAAACCCTAGGTTCATATATATTATAAGGTGATTTTGATGAGTAGGATGTTATTGTAGTTGTTGTTATGATTTAGAGTTTGGGATTTGGAATGGTAGTGTAATGGAATGGTAATTTTGTGGTTTTGATTTAAAGAAACTTAAGAATGATTAAAGTTAAGTTTAAGCATAAGTATGAAAGATTAAATTGAATTGGTTGGGGTGGTTATGATGTGATAAGGATGGAGGATGGTTGTATGTTGGATTTGAGGTTGATTTGGGTTGATTGTGGATGGTTTAAAAAATTGGAAATCGCGTAAACATAGCCGTCGTAACGTCCGATTTTCTTTGGACTGTTTTTGTGCATAGCATAAGGACCCGAGAACCCCCTGCTAGATTGTGACCACTGCCATGTTTAGATAGCTCATGTTACGAGCTTCGTTTTGATATGTAGTTCGTTCGATTCCGATTTACGGTTTAGGAGAAACGACCGTTTCAAGTAACGGCGTTTCGCGAACGAAACTTTTTCCCTCGCCTTACTTTGGAATGTAGGTTAAAGACCAAAAAGGGTTAATTAATGTGTGAAACATTTATGGTAAGTGTGTTAGGCAGTTGGTAAGTCATTCGCGAAGGAATCGCTTTAAAACTCGTAAAGGTTAAATTATTAAAAATGGTGGAGCCGAGGGTACCCGAGTGACTTAAGCGAATCGGTGAGCGCAAAACTAGCATTAGAGTCTAAGTTAGTTAAATCATAGATTTACAAGTGATTTTGGTTTAATTCCAACTTACTTGTTGTTTATAGGTTATCAGACTCGTCCCGAGCCTTTCTCACCCCCAAGTCGCTCAGGCAAGTATTCTATCCGTTATACTGTTGTTGTGATGTATACATTTGTATATGCATGATCTTGCGATAAATGCATATTGGTTATTTAGCAAATTCTTGCGATATATTGTAGCATGTGATATGGTATATATGCATGCCTGTTTCATATTCTTGAAATATATATCTGTTGGTTCATTTGATAATACCTATGCTAGAGGATAGCGGTAACTTGCATATACCCTTAGTATAGGGACCCAAAGGTGAAAATATTTTCAAAAACCGGGAGTCGAGGATCCCGAGTAGATTTTATATATATGGATATGGATATATATATATATATATTTATATATTTATATATATATGGTTATAGTTTTCCAAACTATTAATCGAATAAGGTTTATTCGATGACTTTAAACTTTATTTATTATTGAATATTATTTCGAATATTATTCGAAGGCGTATGACTCCTTTTATTATTTATTGAATATTATTTGAATATTCATTCGAGGGCTTATGACTCTTTTATATTATTTATTGAATATTATTTGAATACTCATTTGAGGATCTATGACTCCGATTAATTGCTGAGATATATTCTTTATTTTATTAAAGAATAAGGTGTAAATAATCAAACTTATTTTCGATTATTCACATAAAGATAATACTTTCATATAAGTATATCTTTGATTATTTAATACTCGTTTCAAGTATAAATTTTAATACTTCTACTTCAATTATTTTTATAAAGATTATTCTTTATGGAAATATTATTTAATTAGTAATATTCAGATATTTTCTAATATTCTGGGGACTGATTTACTTCATTAAATCAGCCTTACTCCAAACACTCTTTAAAGTGTTTTCGAGTCTTCAAAATGATTTTTAAAAGTCAGAGCGGATCCCAAAACTCATTTTTTATATTTAAGATCTTCCTTTTTAAGGGGATTTAAATACTCGCTCAAAACCTGGGGAATCCGGCTCTGTGGTGTATTTTATATTCGCAACGAGGTTGCAGATTTGGTAAATGAATTGATTACTTGCCCAACGTTCGGGAAGTAAGCCCATCTCATTGAGTCGGCATAAGCGACAGGCCGGGGTACGGTCTATTATTGTGTAAGTGGCTGGGTGGCAGTCCATCAACGCGTGAGGGGCCGGGGTACGGTCGAGCGCGAGGTCCTAATGCGGCCAGGGTGATGACCGGTGATGAATTCATCCATCTACAGTAGAAAAGGTTACTTATTGGTATCTTTGCCTGATCAGCAAGATATCGGGTTTATGCCAAAATTCTTTTCCTTTCCAAAATTCATTGGATGTTTCGAACTCTGTTCATACTTTACATAACAGAGGTTCCAGGAAATGTTTAAAGGGGTATATATATGTGGATATATATATACCGGGACTAAATAAAGCATCTCATAACTTTTTCATTCAATAATCTTTCAAAGATTGAATCTATTCAAGTCTTAACTTGTGGTCTCATCTATGGGATGTTTTTTTTCTTAAAACCTATAATACTTTGAACGGTGGCAGTTCAAGTAGCTTTATATATGATATAAGTGTGGTGAAGTATTGGTAACTTCATTCCTTGTTTTTACTTATATCTAGTAAGTAATTATCTTGCATATGATAGAGATGCTATCAAGTACCCATTTAGATACTTATATTATTGTTATCACTATACATATTATCTTGCCAGCTGTAAGGCTCACTCTTGCTTTATTTCTTCATCACACAACAACAGTTAGGAGAGATGGCCAGACTCCAGCAGACCCAGCGCAAGTGCGTGGGAAGCGCCCCGCGTCTTCCCGATGATGTTGTAGCTGCTATAGCTGCAGAGGTAGATCCATTGTAGTTCAGACCATCTACTTTTGAGAATCAAATTATGTATAATTATAACTTGTGGCAGATAATGGCAATTAACTGTAAATTATCAAGTAATCGTTTTGGGTTGTAATAATTTTAAATTGTGGATTCAAAGAGTTGTACTTATTTCAATTTCATCTCTGAGACTATAACGGGTTGTGGTGTGTGTTAGTGTGGGGTCACAGTATGAGGTTGTTTATTATTAATTAAGTAAAGTGATATTGTGGAAAGAAAGACCGTGACAACCCGGATCCCCGACCCCGGATCTGGGGGTGTTACAGAAATGGTATCAGAGCTAAGCGTTATAAACCTCAGAGATGATGCGACGATATAATAACAAACTCACAAAGATAATAAGAACTCTTGCCAAGTTCATGGTCGGACTACTTAAAGTAGTGCTGACAGTTAAAACCCTTACGGGAACCCTTATAAGTATCATGATAGTTACTTAGCTCGTTTAATGTGTAGGCGCCTGAGATGGAGGACCCCGAGATGTTCGAGCATGAGCATGATGAGGCATTGCTAGATGTTGAGGATCAGGAGGAGCCTGAGATGGAGGAGGATGAGGAGGACCCCTCAGAGGAGCCTGAGACGGAGGTCATTGCTATTTCAGATGAGGAGGACCCCTCAGAGGAGTCAGAGACAGAGGTTATTGCTATTCCAGATGAGGAGGACCCGGATGAGGTCCCAGTAGCTGAGGAGCGTGTTGGACCTATGGTAGTGTATGCTGGTATCCCTTTACCCACACTTCCGGTGGTTAGAGCCCCTACCCCTCCACCACTATCTTGGATTCCCGATGATGACAGCTCAGAGACCCATACTTCCGAGCCTAGGCAGACCGAGGAGGCACCCTCAGCGGCTCCGGATTCACCACCTCTTGACCCTGCCCAGAGGCAGTCTTCGTTAGCTCATGGATATGTTCAGGATGTTTTGAGGACCCGAGTGGCTGTTGCCGAGGCCCGACTGGATGAGGCCAGGAGGGAGTTGGATGCAGAGAGGGCGGGTAGGCGTACCCGAGCTTATGAGACCAGGGCTTCTATACCCCGATCCTTGAGGAGGGAGCTTACGGGGATAGAGCTCACGTCCCGAGCGAGACTCAGATCTCTCCAGGGGGACAGGCATGGTAGGATCTCCAGGCGGCAGGCCGACTATATCTTCCGTCGTGCGATGGAAAGGGTTTGGGAGCTGACCCGTTCTGGTGTGTGATTCAGGATTGATGATGGAATAGTCTAGTTGTCTAGTTAGCTGAGGCCTTAGTAAGAGCCAATTTTCCGGGATAGTTGACTTGTATATAGCATCCCTTTTTCTGACTAGACAGATAGACTCTTGTGTATCACTTTTGGGACAGATGACTGTAGCACTGTTGTACTTTTGACCAGATCAAACTATGTATTCTCGCATTATGTATATATTTGTTTCCTTTCAGTTCAGTTCCATAGTGACGGGATCACTGTTTTATTATTATTATTACTGCACTTCGTATTAGAACTTTCTTAAAATAATAGAACTGCGTTATACGTTCTCCCCATTATAAGAGCTGTGCAAGGCACAATGTTGTATATGATTGTGACCTAACGTTGAATTTTCCCAATAATTGTTTTTATTATTATCAGAATCATGCCGCCAAGAAAGATTGGAACTAGGGCGAACCCTGGGTCTGAGGACCAGGGAAGCCATAATCAGGACAATAGAAACCAAGAACACAGTGAAGAGGAAGATGAGGATTATGTGGAACAGGATGACTCCCTGTATGAAGAAGAAGAGGAAACATATGATGTTGAGGGATTTGAGATAGAGGCTGAAGAAGGAGAAACCGAGGTTGAGCAACCAGTACCAAACCCAGGCATGGATCCCATGGGTCAGTTTATGCAACTCCTAAGGCAGAATTTAGAACGTCAACCCAACCCACCCCCTCAAGGAAGTAACAATGCAGTGGCAAACTCTTTCAGGGCTTTTAAGTCCCTTAAGCTCCCTGAGTTCCACGGATCAGCCGACCCAGTTGAGGCAAGGGCATGGTTAAAGGAAATGGAGAAATCTTTTGAGATTTTGAGTATCGATGAGGCACAGAAAACTGTATTTGCTACCTACCTTCTGAAAGGAGAAGCTAACTACTGGTGGGAGGCCAAGAAAAACATGGAGACAGATGCTATAATAACCTGGGAGAGATTTAGTCAGTTGTTTCTGGGAAAGTATTTCCCGAGGTTTATGGAAAACCAGATGGAGCTCAAGTTCTTGGAGCTAAAGCAGAATAACTTGTCTGTAGCAGAGTACGAAGCGAAATTTACTGAGTTATCAAGGTTTGTGCCGGAGTTTGTAAGCACTGAGGAAAAGAAAGCTAGGAGGTTTCAGCAGGGACTGAAACCATGGATTCAGAATAGGGTGGCAATCCTTGAGCTTACGGACTATGCCACTCTGGTGCAAAAGGCAACGATTGTAGAAGTTGGAAGTGAACAGATGCAGAAGGAAAGAGAGGAGAAAGGAATAAAGAGGAAAAGTATGAGCATGGGTGGAGGTTCCGCAGGAAGGAGCTTCCCAACTAGATTTAATCGAGGAGCAGTGTCCCTACCAGGAAGGAACACTGGGTTTAAGCGACCAATGAGTGTGAGTGTGAGCCAGGGCGGTCAGAAGTCAAGAACGTCCTATTCCAACCAAGCTCGACCCCCATTGCCAGCCTGTAAGATATGTGGAAGGAATCACACTGGGGAGTGTAAAGGAAGGCCAGTAACCTGTTTTAAGTACGGTCGGGAGGGCCACTATGCAAATAAGTGCCCATCATTAACCCCTGCCGTCGTTCCAACCACCAATTGTCATCAGTGTGGACGCTCGGGTCATTGGAAGAAGGAATGCCCAATGAACAAACCAGCAGCTTCGGGAGCAAGCAGGGCCGCTTCTAATAAGCCACCTACTGCGAGGACTTTCAACATGACAGTCCAGGATGCTATGAAAGATTCAGATGTGATAGCAGGTACCCTTTCTCTAAATTCAGCCAGTGCAAATGTTTTATTTGATTCGGGAGCAACTAAATCTTTTATATCAAAGGACTTTGCGCGTAAGTTAAGACTTAAGGCTAAACCCTTGATAGAACCCTTACAAGTAGAAATAGCCAATCATGAAATTATTCCTGTTAACCAGATTCACCCCGCCTGTGAGATAGGCATAGGGGAGCAATCTTTCAGTGTTGATCTGATTCCTTTTAAATTAGGGGAGTTTGATGTAATTTTGGGAATGGACTGGCTATCTAGCAACGATGCTCAGATAGACTGTAAAGGGAAGAAAGTTAAGTTAAATATCCCCGGGAAGAAAGAGGTTATATTTAGAGGAAAGAGGCGGACGCAGAAATTTTTGACCATGGCTCAGGCCAAAAGGATGCTACGAAAAGGAAGTGAGGCCTACCTAGCCTATGTGGTGGACACACAGAAGGAGGTGCCCAACTTACAAGATATTCCAGTAGTCAACGAATTTGAAGATGTATTCCCCCAAGACCTTCAGGGATTACCACCCGATAGAGTGATTAAATTTGCTATTGAGTTGGCCCCAGGGACGGCGCCAGTTTCAATAGCACCTTACCGGTTAGCCCCGTTAGAAATGAAGGAATTAGCTATCCAATTGCAGGAACTTTTAGATAAGGGTATGATAAGACCCAGTGTGTCTCCGTGGGGAGCACCAGTTTTATTTGTTAAAAAGAAAGATGGGAGCATGAGGTTGTGCATAGACTATCGAGAGTTGAACAAGCTAACCATAAAGAACAGGTACCCATTACCTAGAATAGACGATCTGTTCGACCAGCTAAAGGATGCTGTTTATTTTTCCAAGATCGACCTGAGAACTGGATATCACCAACTAAAGATTAAACCTGAAGATATTTCCAAGACAGCGTTTCGTACCAGGTATGGGCATTATGAGTTCTTGGTAATGTCCTTTGGACTAACCAACGCCCCAGCGGCTTTCATGGATTTAATGAATAGAGTATTTAAGAAGTACTTGGACAAGTGTGTGATAGTTTTTATCGATGATATTTTGATCTACTCAAGGACTGAGGCAGAACATGCAGAGCATTTGAGGATAGCTCTAGGGATACTCAGAGAGGAGCAGTTATATGCCAAATTCTCGAAGTGTGAATTCTGGCGGAATGAAGTACAGTTTTTAGGACATGTGATCAATAAAGAAGGAGTATTGGTCGACCCCTCCAAGATAGAGGCGGTCTCAAATTGGGAAAGGCCAACCACACCCACAGAGGTGAGGAGTTTCATAGGATTGGCCGGCTACTATCGTAGATTTGTACAGGACTTTGCGAAGATCGCAGCCCCTTTGACACGACTTACTCGTAAGACAGAGAAGTTTGAATGGACGGAGAAATGCGAGAACAATTTTCAGGAATTAAAGAAAAGGTTGATAACGGCTCCGGTATTGGCATTGCCGGATGGAAAAGGAGATTTTGTGATATATAGTGACGCGTCGCACAAAGGATTAGGGTGTGTGCTTATGCAGCACGGTAAAGTTATTGCGTATGCGTCGAGACAATTGAAGGAATACGAGGTTAGATATCCTACTCATGACCTTGAGCTCGCAGCAATAGTATTTGCTTTAAAAATTTGGAGGCACTACTTGTATGGAGAGAAGTGCGAGATTTTCACAGACCATAAGAGCCTCAAGTACATATTTACGCAGAAAGAGCTCAACATGCGCCAGAGGAGATGGTTAGAACTAATCAAGGACTACGATTGTGAGATTCTCTATCATCCAGGGAAAGCCAATGTGGTGGCTGATGCCCTTAGTAGAAAGGAAAGACTCAGAATGATAACGACTTCGGAAGAGTTGATAAGGGATTTTGAGAAAATGGAAATAGAGGTAAAGGTAACCGGAACCGGAACTGAAAAGCTTTTTGAGATCTCAATGCAGCCAGAATTATTGGAAAAGATCAGATTGTGCCAAGAGAAAATAATGAATGAAGACAGAAAGTCAATGACTGGAGAGGAGATCCATACTGAGAAAGATGATAAAGGGATAATGAGGTACTCCTACGGAATTTGGGTTCCGAATGTTCAAGAACTTAAAGATGAGATTTTGGATGAAAGCCATAGTTCAAGGTATTCCATTCACCCGGGAAGTACCAAGATGTATAGGGATTTGAAGGAATATTACTGGTGGCCCAACATGAAGAGGGACGTAGCAGAATGGATAAACAAGTGTTTGACTTGCCAAAGAGTAAAGGCAGAGCACCAGAGACCCAGTGGGCTTTTGCGACCCCTGGAGATTCCCGAATGGAAATGGGAACAGATAGCGATGGATTTTGTTGTAGGCTTGCCAAGGACGAAAGCCAATCACGACGCCATTTGGGTAATTATAGACCGACTGACAAAGTCAGCTCATTTCATTCCTATCAACGGGAGATACACAGTCAATAGACTGGTGGACATTTACCTTAAGGAAATAGTAACGCGACATGGAGTCCCAGCGTCCATTGTCTCAGACCGAGACCCAAGGTTCAACTCCAGATTTTGGAGGAGCTTTCAGGAATGTGCGGGGACCAAGTTAAATATGAGTACCGCGTACCATCCCCAAACGGATGGACAGAGTGAAAGGACCATCCAGACACTAGAGGATATGTTGAGAGTCTGTGCAATAGACCTTAAAGGAAGTTGGGATGATCACCTGCCGTTGATCGAGTTTTCTTATAACAATAGCTTTCATGCTAGCATCGGAATGCCGCCTTATGAGGCCTTGTACGGAAGAAGGTGTCGATCTCCCTTATACTGGGATGAAGTAGGAGAGCGGAAGATGCTCGGACCCGAAGTGGTCCAAAGGACCAAAGATATAGTGGATCTTATCAGAGGGCGACTTGTAGCAGCCCAAGACAGACAGAAGAAATATGCAGACCTAGCCCGAAAGGACAAGGAATATGAAGTAGGGGACTTAGTACTGTTGAAAGTATCCCCTTGGAAGGGATTAATGAGGTTCGGAAAGAAAGGAAAACTAAGCCCAAGATACATTGGACCTTTTGAGATATTAAGACGGATTGGAAAGTTAGCTTACGAGCTAGCCCTACCCCCTAATTTGCAACAAGTTCATAATGTGTTCCATGTGTCAATGCTAAGGAGGTATCATCGGGATGCCAGGCACATAGTGGAGTACGAGCAGGTGGATATGCAGCCAGATCTAACTTACGTGGAGAAGCCAGTAAGGATTATAGATAAGAAGGAGCAGGTGCTTCGGAACAAGGTGATCAAGCTAGTCAGAGTACTATGGCAGAATCATAATGTGGAAGAATCGACTTGGGAACTAGAGAGCGCAATGCTAGAAAAGTACCCCCATTTGTTTTCTGTTTGATTCCGGGACGGAATCCTTTTAAGGAGGGGAGACTGTAATAACCCCAAAATTTTTCAACTTTTTGTAACCCTTGTGAATAGTGTTTTAGCTGAATGAGAAAACTTTTCGCGCCACACTATGTAGGGGTTCTGTTATGGATATTCTGGGATATTATTAGTACTCTATAAAGTATATAAGTGTATGTAAATATCGTCAGAATCCAATTCCGAACACTTTGGTTTTTCCCGGAAATCCACAAGATACGGAGAGAATTGAGTATAAGGTAACAGGATAAAAAGGATTTAAATTAAAGGATTATGATAGAGGATCATAAAAAGGAATATAATGTATTGAGAAAGGTTAAGGGAACCTAAGTAATAAGATCCCGGGTATGATCCTTCAAACGATAAACGAGAACGAAAGTTAAGCGAACCGTATAACAGATCAGCGGTCATTAGGCAAACGATTAGGAAGTTAATCAAAGGGATTAATGGGAATGATGTCATCCAACCAATAGAAAGAAGACAAGGAAGGAAGGATGACATCATGAGGATGAGGTAAGCATGACATGGGAAGGAAGGAGGTGTGGTTGAATAAGGACCACACAAATTCAAGGGCAAGGTAGTAATTTGCTAAATCAAATACAAATCAAGCCAACCAAGCTAGCAAAATCATTTCATCAAAAATCAAAAACAACCAAGGCATTTGTTCTTCACTTTGCTCTCGGCTTTTACACATTTTCAAGGCATAGAATTTTCAAAATCAAGATCCAAGCATCCTAAATTGGTAAGAAAATTCCCTAATCATCTTTATGCTTAGTTATGGCTATATCATGAGTTTAAGCCATTAATTCTTTCTCTAACTTCTTCATTTAATCAAGGAAGAAGACAATGAATAGTGTTTTCAAGTTTTAACTTGAACTTTTTTTTGTTTTTCTTGAAGATCCAAGCTTTCCTAAGGCTTCTCAAAGCTTCTTAAGGCTTCCTAGCTCCACCCACCACTTCAAGGAAGGTATACCATTTCCAAACCCTAGGTTCATATATATTATAAGGTGATTTTGATAAGTAGGATGTTATTTTAAGTTGTTGTTATGATTTAGAGTTTGGGATTTGGAATGGTAGTGTAATGGAATGGTAATTTTGTGGTTTTGATTTAAAGAAACTTAAGAATGATTAAAGTTAAGTTTAAGCATAAGTATGAAAGATTAAATTGAATTGGTTGGGGTGGTTATGATGTGATAAGGATGGAGGATGGTTGTATGTTGGATTTGAGGTTGATTTGGGTTGATTGTGGATGGTTTAAAAAATTGGAAATCGCGTAAACATAGCCGTCGTAACGTCCGATTTTCTTTGGACTGTTTTTGTGCATAGCATTAGGACCCGAGAACCCCCTGCTAGATTGTGACCACTGCCATGTTTAGATAGCTCATGTTACGAGCTTCGTTTTGATATGTAGTTCGTTCGATTCCAATTTACGGTTTAGGAGAAACGACCGTTTCAAGTAACGGCATTTCGCGAACGAAACTTTTTCCCTCGCTTTACTTTGGAATGTAGGTTAAAGACCAAAAAGGGTTAATTAATGTGTGAAACATTTATGGTAAGTGTGTTAGGCAGTTGGTAAGTCATTCGCGAAGGAATCGCTTTAAAACTCGTAAAGGTTAAATTATTAAAAATGGTGGAGCCGAGGGTACCCGAGTGACTTAAGCGAATCGGTGAGCGCAAAACTAGCATTAGAGTCTAAGTTAGTTAAATCATAGATTTACAAGTGATTTTGGTTTAATTCCAACTTGTTGTTTATAGGTTATCAGACTCGTCCCGAGCCTTTCTCACCCCCAAGTCGCTCAGGCAAGTATTCTATCCGTTATACTGTTGTTGTGATGTATACATTTGTATATGCATGATCTTGCGATAAATGCATATTGGTTATTTAGCAAATTCTTGCGATATATTGTAGCATGTGATATGGTATATATGCATGCCTGTTTCATATTCTTGAAATATATATCTGTTGGTTCATTTGATAATACCTATGCTAGAGGATAGCGGTAACTTGCATATACCCTTAGTATAGGGACCCAAAGGTGAAAATATTTTCAAAAACCAGGAGTCGAGGATCCCGAGTAGATTTTATATATATGGATATGGATATATATATATATATATTTATATATTTATATATATATGGTTATAGTTTTCCAAACTATTAATCGAATAAGGTTTATTCGATGACTTTAAACTTTATTTATTATTGAATATTATTTCGAATATTATTCGAAGGCGTATGACTCCTTTTATTATTTATTGAATATTATTTGAATATTCATTCGAGGGCTTATGACTCTTTTATATTATTTATTGAATATTATTTGAATACTCATTTGAGGATCTATGACTCCGATTAATTGCTGAGATATATTCTTTATTTTATTAAAGAATAAGGTGTAAATAATCAAACTTATTTTCGATTATTCACATAAAGATAATACTTTCATATAAGTATATCTTTGGTTATTTAATACTCGTTTCAAGTATAAATTTTAATACTTCTACTTCAATTATTTTTATAAAGATTATTCTTTATGGGAATATTATTTAATTAATAATATTCAGATATTTTCTAATATTCTGGGGACTGATTTACTTCATTAAATCAGCCTTACTCCAAACACTCTTTAAAGTGTTTTCGAGTCTTCAAAATGATTTTTAAAAGTCAGAGCGGATCCCAAAACTCATTTTTTATATTTAAGATCTTCCTTTTTAAGGGGATTTAAATACTCGCTCAAAACCTGGGGAATCCGGCTCTGTGGTGTATTTTATATTCGCAACGAGGTTGCAGATTTGGTAAATGAATTGATTACTTGCCCAACGTTCGGGAAGTAAGCCCATCTCATTGAGTCGGCATAAGCGACAGGCCGGGGTACGGTCTATTATTGTGTAAGTGGCTGGGTGGCAGTCCATCAACGCGTGAGGGGCCGGGGTACGGTCGAGCGCGAGGTCCTAATGCGGCCAGGGTGATGACCGGTGAGGAATTCATCCATCTACAGTAGAAAAGGTTACTTATTGGTATCTTTGCCTGATCAGCGAAGATATCGGGTTTATGCCAAAATTCTTTTCCTTTCCAAAATTCATTGGATGTTTCGAAACTCTGTTCATACTTTACATAGCAGAGGTTCCAGGAAATGTTTAAAGGGGTATATATATGTGGATATATATATACCGGGACTAAATAAAGTATCTCATAACTTTTTCATTCAATAATCTTTCAAAGATTGAATCTATTCAAGTCTTAACTTGTGGTCTCATCTATGGGATGTTTTTCTTAAAACCTATAATACTTTGAACGGTGGTAGTTCAAGTAGCTTTATAAATGATATAAGTGTGGTGAAGTATTGGTAACTTCATTCCTTGTTTTTACTTATATCTAGTAAGTAATTATCTTGCATATTGATAGAGATGCTATCAAGTATCCATTTAGATACTTATATTATTGTTATCACTATACATATTATCTTGCGAGCTGTAAGGCTCACTCTTGCTTTATTTCTTCATCACACAACAACAGTTAGGAGAGATGGCCAGACTCCAGCAGACCCAGCGCAAGCGCGTGGGAAGCGCCCCGCGCCTTCCCGATGATGTTGTAGCTGCTATAGCTGCAGAGGTAGATCCATTGTAGTTTAGACCATCTACTTTTGAGAATCAAATTATGTATAATTATAACTTGTGGCAGATAATGGCAATTAACTGTAAATTTATCAAGTAATCATTTTGGGTTGTAATAATTTTAAATTGTGGATTCAAAGACTTGTACGTATTTCAATTTCATCTCTGAGACTATAACGGGTTGTGGTGTGTGTTAGTGTGGGGTCACAGTATGAGGTTATTTATTATTAATTAAGTGAAGTGATATTGTGGAAAGAAAGACCGTGACAACCCGGATCCCCGACCCCGGATCTGGGGGTGTTACAATGAGGAATAGATACCCCCACTTATTTTCTAATTGATTTCGGGACGGAATCTTGTTAGAGGGGAAGACTGTAATAACTCGAATTTTTTGAGACCTTGTAAAATGATTAATAAATAGTAACCTTGACGGACGGGAAAAACTTTTGAGCCCACACTATATAGTGCATGAGAAAATGAGTTTCGGAGTTGATATTACGATTATACGTACCAAATTAGTGTATGTAACGCTATTAGTTTTCAAATAAAACGAACTTTGAAAAACGACCGTATTTATGACATATCAAGGATTACGGGAATCACAATATAATTACAAGATTAAAACCCTACGGATTTATATTCAAGTATGATAATTCAAGATATAAGGAATAAATACGAAAGGAATTATGTCACGAACATTACGAGTAAGTATTACGAAAACGTTTAAGCAACCGAGCGAACGCGTAAACGATTAAATAAATGTAACGCACTAACTAAACCATGGTAAGAAAGTAACCCATGGTTATTTCATCAAATAGTGAGCTAACCATAGGATGATCAAGCTAGCTAGCAAAATAGTGTGATAAGGAAGCTAATACATGTAGTTAGCTTGTAACCTAGCAAGCTACTTAGATTTTGTTCCCAAGATTTGCAACAAGAATAAACCTAGGATTCAACCTAGGAGAATAAAAATCAAGGAAAGATATCACCCCAATTTCCTAGAAGCAACCTAGAGAAGCAACCAAGAGAAGCAACCAAGAGGAGCAAGTATAAATACCCCCCCTCCTTCACATTGTTCCATTCGGCCCTTGAAGATAAAAAAGAGGAAATCCAAATTCAAATCTCAAAATCTAGCCATGGTAAAATCATCCCATTAATTCTCAAGCCTCCTAGCAATAAACTAAGGTAAGAAAATTCTTTCATCTCTTTTTATCAAGGTTTGATGGGTGAAATAAAATCAAGACACTCACTAGTGAATAGTATAAATAGTAACCTCTCTTTGGTTTCTTAATTTCAATGGTGGTTTTAGGTTCTAAAAATCATATCAAGCACTTCCAAGCCTCCACCATCCTCAAGAACACATCTCAAGCTTTCAAGAAAGGTAAAAATCTTTGGCCCAAATTTATTTAAGATTCATTTTTAAGATCCATTTATTATGTGGTAGTAAACCCTAGTTCAATGAGTGGTATTGATGAAATCTTGATGTTCAAATTAAGTAGATTTAAGGTTGGTTGTTGTTGCCTCAAGAACATGATGTTCTTGAGAGGATTTTGTGTGTTGATGATGAAATGATGATTGTTGGTGGTTGTGTTAAGAGTTAGGGTATAAACGAAACCCCGATCGTAAACGTAACTCCGTTAAAACCAACAAATTGTAACTTTAAGTTTCTGCAGAAATTCCCGAAGTTTTAATCTGTAGTTTCTTGAAAAATATCCCTTGATTATGATAGAAAATGTTATAAGGATCGTTTAGGCGCTTGAATCGCTTGATTCCGATTTACGGATCAAAAGTTATGGTCGTTTTACTAAAAGTGATCATAAATCATGAAATTTTTACAGAGAGTAAGATATTGAGTTTCTTAACTTCCAAAAAAATTTCAAGTAAAATAATGATTTCTCAATTTTAAAAAAATATCAGAACCGAGACCACGCAAGTAGAAACTGTATAGAATCCATAAGCGGAGCCGACGACGATAATAAGAATGAACCTAAGATACTTAGAAAAATGCAGCGATCAGAAGTTGAATAATGACTTAAAGGAATAATAAGGATAGTATAAGTCGAGAGGGCATAATGAGTAGCACATGAGTGCGAGTCGCCGTAAATTAGAACGGGACCTAACGAAATGAATTGTGTTATGGTTATAGATTTACGAGCGGAACCTAAAGCATCCTCCACCTCGAGATACCCAGGCAAGTTTTCGAACCCAACTCCATTTTACTGTTGTGTTGTGAAAGGATTGTTTTACTATCATTGCATAAATACCATGCTGCCATGATACGTAGTTGTTGAATTTTCGCATAATGTAGCGATGTTGCACGATATGTATATATCGTAAAATATTTAATTCCGCTTTAAGCGTGACGTATGATTATAAGACGAGAGTCGCCCGAGACTTTAAGATGAAAACCCGGGAATCAATCCGGTGATATTATAGGGCGATTATAGGTCCATAGTAGTACGTTTTAGAGGGACTCAACGTCCACTTACGAAACATTAAAATATCTCAAACTTTTATTAAAACGATTTCCAAAGATCGTATTCCCTCAACTCTACTTATCGTTCGGACAAGAATTTTTATCTACTAATCATTTATTATAGGAGAAGTATTCTCCAATGTATTTATTCAAACCTGATTAATCATTAAAGATTAATAATTTCATAGACATAAACTAGTTGAGGTATTTAATTTTAAATATTCTTTTACAAGAGTAAACTATTCGAGGTTAATTATTATCGATTATCATTTAATATTATTATTATTAGAGGGTTTATTTTTATTTAAAAATCATAGATCTTGATTTAAAATATACTTCCTGATTTCAGAATATCATTCGAATAATTTCAGAACGTCGGTGAATATTATCCCGACTTATTTAATATTTTGAATATAGTTTCAAGGAGAAACTTTTCCCCCTTATTCAATTATCTGTTGACAACGGTCAACTCACATCCTTATTACTTCCTCCGAAAATCTCGGAAGTAGTGTATACATATATACACTATATCTTAGTGAGATAAGTTGTTCTATCAACAAGCAAAACGCTTGGGGAACTTCGATGTGGTTTGAGTTCTCGAGATATGATAGAATTCTTTTACAAAAATGACAAGGGAGGGGTGGACTCTGGTATGTGTGCTAGATGGACTACCAAAGGTACCGCAGGCGAAGGTACTCAGTGTACTCAGGAACTTGTAAAGTATGTGTATACCCAAAAATGGGACACGTAGCCCGAATGCGGTAAGGGTGATAACCGGGATACGAAGGTGTCATCTTCTACTAGTAGAAAAGGTTACTATTATCGTATTATGACTCATCGTATACGGTGGCTCCAACGAGTGTCCTAATTCTTCCAATTGGAATTGAGATGCAATACCGAACCCAAGCCTAGGTGCTGGGATTACTATTAAGGTATTCGCAGGATATTAAAAACCCTTAAAGAATTGTTTTCATAAGAAGGTGTGTATCACAAAGAAAACTATTTTCGAATAAAACATAATATCATATATGATGTTATCATACATTCATTTTCATACTGACATTATTGTGCTGGGCATTATAGCTCACACTGTTTTCTTAAATTACAACACAACAGTGAATCAAGATGCCTGCCATGAGAACCACAGCAGGAAATGGGTAGGAAATGGCTAGTTGTTCCGTAGATTATTTGGTGCTGTACTACAGGTAGTCCGAATAAGCTGGATTAATTTTAAGTTTTTAGTCGGCTTTTATAAGTAGACTTATGTAAGGTATAAACAAGAAACATATATTTGGCCGACGGATTAGCCTTACTTAAAGGTTACTCC
The DNA here is from genome assembly GCF_009905375.1 of Apium graveolens. Lineage (NCBI taxonomy): Eukaryota > Viridiplantae > Streptophyta > Magnoliopsida > Apiales > Apiaceae > Apium > Apium graveolens. The sequence continues at coordinate 37,791,075 of NC_133651.1, forward strand.
CGGCAAGACTAAATACTTTGGGTTGTAATAATTATCACTTGATGTTGAAAGTACTCTAGATATGATGGTTCGTTTCCAAGACAATAACATGTAAGTGTGTGTGTGTGTGATAAGTGGGGTCGTGAACGTGTGAGGATATACTATTGTAGGTGAGTTGTGTGTGTGTGGAAGAGTTAGATGGCGTTGGCTCGAGACTCCTGACCGGGTTTGGGGCGCACACACTAAAGTGGGATGACTAAGATACGGATTGGAGGATGAGGATCCACTGTCCTTGAGGGTAGGTTGAGTGCATGGAATCTCAGTGGCGGATGAGATTCTTTTGAGTCCAGCTGAACTCCTTTAAGAGCGTAGTTTCCGCTTCGGTGTATTTAAAATGGTTGATGTCTCCAACAGACGGCGACAAAGTTAGGGTAAGAAACTAGGTGAAATTAATACTAGGTTTTGTGAGTCAAGGCCCTTGATTGGCGCTCGTGTTTCGGACTTAAATATGCCCTCAACAAGATGCCTACGTACCATTCTCTATGCCAAGGATCAATTCAAAAATGTAGTTCTGAATGGTG